>NW_017306983.1:307116-321491 GCF_000935625.1 Nanorana parkeri | reverse complement strand
GTATTCAAACAGCTTGTTTACCCTTCATAATAGGTATTGTGAGACTTGTAGTTTCTCAGCGACTGGAGGGCCTGACTTTTTCCAGCCATCATTTACAAGGTGTTAATTGGAGTTATAGATCAGAAAAGAGCCAAAGGCCAATATAAATACACCATAGCGGGAGCATAGGAAGAAGTTGTGTTTCTTATTAACAAAGGAATAAAAATATTGAATTGATTGCGCGGCAACAAAGGCTCATTGTCTTTAAATGAAGTGGACAATGAAAAATTAAAGCTCAATTGTAGTCTGGGAAATATAAGCCAGATCAACAGGGGGTGCAGAGAAACATAGACCTTCAATTGGCTTACATTCATTTTTTAATGTGCTTTGGCCCCAAATGTCTGTTTCCCCAACGCACACTATAGATAAGGACCGCCATCCTCTGTATGAGTGGTCTTCAGTGGTCCCTCATGTCTCTTTGTACAGACACAACCAGTACTCTCCATTCAGCAATTAGTATGAACTTTGGTGATTGAAGCATGCTAGTTGTGTCTATGCATGGGGCATCAGACTGCTTAGGACGGACAGAGGACAACAGTCCTTATATTCAGCTGCTGCAGAAAAACTTGCTTTTGGGGCCAGTTTTAAATATTTAAAGTTGGACTCCAACTTTGCCATCACTCTTGCACACTTGTACAGGCTCATCTCCTGTACTAGAATTTCTTACTCTGTTTTCTCCGCACATTCATTTATTATTGGTATTTATATAGCGCCGATAATTTATGCAGCGCTTTACATAGTGCACATCCACATCCCTGCCCTCAAGGAGCTTACAATCTAAGGTGCAGCGTGCATTAGAGTCAGAAAGAGCTTGCCTTATTTCCTGGCTAGAGGATGTCCAGTACTATCTAGCCCTTTCATCCCCACCCTGACTGTCCCTGGTTCGCCCTTCGATTGGATTTCAGTTCAGTCAATCATGGATGCTCAGCATCACCTGTGGGCGTTACCCCTGGCAGTCTGCCTGCAAATGCAAAATTACAAAAATGGCCAGCACACAAACATTTAAGACCTCAGAATTCATGCAAATTTAGCCTGCCTAGGAACGCCCAGCCCTCCACACTGACATCTACCCATCAAGGTATTTTGATATTTGCATACCTCCCCCCCCCAAGAGCCAGCCCACTGCTTGCATCACGATATACTAAGGCAGGGTGCTGTAATGTTTTCAGGAAGCTATGTACAGCACCCTATTGGCCCCTCCCGTCAGCCATGATCTGCCTGTGTTACACAGAGAAGCACCGAGACCCAGTGATGACATAACTGCATCTAACATATGATATTCTGTATATGTAAAATTGAATTAACATGTTGATGAGGGAGGGAAGAAAGGAACCAGGGAAAGCAAAATGTGAGCAGGTTCAACTATAACTTTATTGCTCTTAGATTGTAAGCTCGTTTGGGCAGGGTCCTCCTCACCTACTGTTTCTGTATGTCAATGATACGTGTCAGTGCGTCTTACTTGTCTTGTCTGAAGGATTGTACAGCGCTGCGGAATATGTTGGTGCTATATAAATAAATAATTGTAAGACATTTTAAAACCTATATTTTCCTGCATCCCCTGTTGATCTAGTTCTTTTTTTCAGACTACAATTGGGCTGTAAAAGTTATATAACTGAATTATACCAGTTATGAAATTCTTGTGTCAATGTTCACGTATCCCTACAATCGCACTCTGTGCTTCAGGGAACTGAATATATTTCTTGCTCTATTCTTCACGCTTCATTTACAAAAAGTTTCAGAATATCTGAGCTCATTTAAAGTGCGGTTTTCCAGAAGAGAACACTTCCCAATACTTTGGGACAGATCCGTGAGCTTACCCATCAGAAGTCAGGAGTGACTGTTCGTATATTTGCCATGGCATGACCTCTGTGTACTGTGTGACAGGGGCTTGACGCCTGTATGACATATGGGAGATTTATGATTAGAAATGGAGCCCCATCCCAACAACTGCTGTCTGTCATGGTGGACAGGGACCCTGCGGTGTATAAAAATGTCACTTTCTACATCTCTATGTTGGATGCCGCGCTCTGCAGTATATAAAGTGTACACTTTATATACAAATGTCAGAGGTTCTATCCTTTTCCCACTTTGTCCAAAACATAAAAATAAGTTGGGGATCAAGTTTGGTTTAACTAGGATTTTTTATTTAGTTAAAATAACAAGATTAATAAATGAATAGCTCGTCAAAAGAGAAAATTAAAATAGCAGCTTTTGCAGCAATATTCATCTTCAATACGAAGCTGTCCCTCAAAGTACTTCTTTCTGACACTAGATGTCCTCAGTCTGATGCCAGCGTCATTAAACCCGCTTCCTCATTTCCCAGGCCATCATGGACCCGCCCCCAACCTGTAAAAGGAGAAGCAGCACAGCGATGAGCTCATCTTTCTGTCACTTTTTCCTCCTATCAGCATGCTTCTTGTGAGCACCTGAACTGATTGGCTCCTTGTGCTGCTTCTTCCACTCACAATCCAGTACTGGGGATGCAAGAGGCTGATTCAGGTCGAATTCAGGTACTTATTTCTTTCCAAAAAAATACATTTAATGATGTATTATTGATTACAGAGCTGCATTAAATTGCCTAGACTTCAGCTTTAAAGACTTTGAATGTAGAACCCTGAAGGATTTTAGTTAAGCCAGCAGTGCAAAGCTAATATGGCCTTCAGTACAGTCTTCCCCCTATATGCCCACACTGTCAGATTAATGACCGAGATCCTTGTCTATGTAACAGAGCCAATGTCAGTGGTCTACATGATTTGCAAATGTTTTATGATGGGAGCACAATGTATTAAGGTGGAACTCTAGGCACAAAGTTTTTTTTTACACTTGGATATAGTAGGGCGGGTTAGAACTTTTTTTGGTTTTTTTGCCAAAAGTGCATTTTTCGGCCGACGGATTAAATTTCGGTGCATTCCTAAAAATTATTGTTATTATTATAGAGGCTTTATATAGCCATAAAGGTTAGCACAGTGCTTTCAAAATACTGACATTTTTTGCACAAGGGACAGCGATTTTCTTTCAGTTGGTAACCAGCACTAGGAATGACCTCTGCATGTTGATTGGTTGTTATGGATGGCACCTCTTTTTTGGGCACAAGTCCTTGCACCACTTTGTCCCTAGGACTGACAGAGAGCAGAGATAATGCTAATGAGTGACAGATGAGTAAAATGTACTCTCTTGTGCATATCATCCCATTAAGTAATTCAGAGTTGGATCTCAAGCCAAAGCCAGCATGTTTTCTGCTGAATCACATATGAGATGTAACATTTACTGGATTCTTGACCTCTTTCCTAATCACAACACTTAACACCTTCCTGACCCCCTACCATTTTTACTAGAAAATCCTTGCAAACATCAAGTTGGGAGCAGCAGGCTTTCATTAACAGGTGCCTTGCAGGCTTTACAGCCGTTTGATCATAGCGTACGAATCAGAGCCCCGTACAGTAAAATTGCTTTTGTACGCAATTAATTATCAGTATTTGAAGGCTTTTGGAATGCAAAAGATAATACCTGGAGTCCCCTTTTTCTGAGGCTGCGCTGGTCAGAGGCCACACGTGGTTTGACTTTCCCCATGAAAGATATAATGTTTTCAAGGCTCGTTCATGACACACTGCCTGCTGATCGGCTTGTAGTCGTAAGCGTGAAACTAATGCGCTCTGACAGGCCGTATTCATGAGCCATGTGTTCCTGATTAAGTCATTTGGGACATTAAAAGCTGATAAAAGGGGCATATTTTACAAAGGAGGACCGAATCAAATACAAGGCAGCACTTACAGAAAAACCCAAGCAATTTGTAGAGCAAAGGGAAAACACCGCAGATTGAGAATATGGTTTCTGTGCCAGTGGAACGCGGAGTAGAGGGATCATCTTATTGAAATTCTTTTTGCGGCGGTTGATCCAGTGACCCTGCTCATCTAAATCAGAGCTCCGCAATATAATGCCAATTGTGTGTTCATAGCGGTGTAATGTTCAGTCTGGAGGAGAAATCTTTCTGGAATAATCCCCCATTTTCCTACCCTTTACAGTCAGTAGACAAGTAAGCTGCAGAAAAATTTGGTTCGGATATTTCGTAATTTCGGGAATTGGGTCCGAAATTCAATTCGGTTTGTGGTTTTGGATTCGGACGAAATGCAAACTTTCATTAGTTTCGGATAAGATTACGAACGAATATTCATTACAAATACCACAAAAAACCATATACAGATATTAATACAAAAGCTGAAGCTCCTAAACCCGATTGGAATTCGGGGTCCAAATTTCCAAATTGAATTTGGGAGCTCCCGAATGCCATTTGGTTCTGGGAGCCATATACATATATTACTAAAGCTGAGACTCCAAGACCCGAATGGCATTCAGGAGCTCCCGAACGCAATTCGGACATTTGGATCCCGAATGCCATTTGGGTCTGGAAGCCATATAAATATATTACTAAAGCCATGCTATTCGGGTCTAGGAGCCTCAGCTTTAGTATTATATGTATATATATATGGCTCCAATGTTGCTGTAACGAAAATTTGTATTCAGACCCATTCGGATGCATTAAACCAAAAATCTGATTGGTCAGAAAAGTCACATGTCCGATTCAGTTTTGTTTTTAAACGAAATTCGGACGGGATCCGAAATTCGGAAACGGAAATTCAGATTCGGACACATTCGGATATATTGGTATTTGGAAATTCGGATGTGTCCGAATGTACGAATTTCTGAAAATTATTACAAATTTTGATTCAGAATGAAAGAAATCGCACATGTCTAACAGCCAATCTACAGGGCTTTGCCACCTTAGATACTTGCAGTGTATCTATAGCATAAACTCTTTTTAAGGTTTGAATAATGTGAGGAAGAGTTAGAACTCCTGTTGTGTTTCTGTGTAATGAACTCACCTTTCTGTCGCTCACGCATCAGCCCAGGGTTCCACCTCGTCATCCGCGACCTCATCAGGCCCCACCTCCACTGTCTGCTGAAGCCGGGAAGATCAATTGCCCGTCGTTCGAACAATACCCCTCCTAATCCCACACGTTGAACCTCATTCCTGACACCATCAGGCAGCTTACCTTCAAAGTCAACCTTTCCACAGTGTTTAACCCATGGATATCATTTGGTACTATCACCAGATATCTTTTCCTCCTTCATTTTCTAAGTCAGATTTGACTGTTCGCTTGAGACTTCAATGGGTGTCACTGTTGCATCTCTCCACACATCATCCTGACAAGCTTCATTGCATGGGCTGAATTACACACCTAACAAGCTCTGCTAGCCCCTGCTAAGGACTCTGAACCAAGGCTACCTGGAGACAGATCCCGTTCATAAGGAGAGACTGCCTGTGAACCATTTCCCAAACACAAGTACTTTTTGTCTACTTCTAATGTGTTATCAAAGAGACTGCCTTGTGGAACACTTCCCAATAAGCTAGTGCCTATTATCCACTGTGTTACAAAGAGACTGCCTTATGAAACACTTCTCAAACGTTAGTGCTTATTATCTACTGTGTTATCTAAGAGACTGCCTTGTGATTCACTTCCCATACTCAAGTACTTACTATCTGATTGCAAGCCTGGGTAGAAGCCTGAAGTGTTTGAATTATACTGATACCCACTACTAGATAGATATGATATCTGATCCCCACATCATATCTGTAGCTGAGACCCTTGCACTGCCATAACCAGGGGTGTTCCATTGAGGAGCATTATCACTGGGACTGAAAGTCAGGCAAAGAGGCAGGTAAAGGGATGGGCAACAGTGGGAGCCAATCAGGTGTCTTGTAGGCATATGGCAAAGAACATGCTGACAGTAGATACCGGGTGAGACCCCGCCGTGACGTCAGCACGCATGCCACACCCTCCACCCCCCTTGTGACGCCACTGCTGAGAAATGGCTTTGTCAGCAGTGCCTTCAAATTTTTGCTGAAGGGTGGCTTCTGATGTAAAAGGGGGACTCTGAAGTGAAAGGGGCTCCTGATGTGAAAGCGGGGCTCCGATGTAAAGGGGGAAAATTCTACATCGTCTTTTTTATGTTTTTTTTAATTAATTAATTAAATTAATTTTCTAATATAAGGGTTTGGTATTGACTTCTTAGAAGAAGGGGGCCTTGATTCGAGATTTTGCAAACTTTTAAAAGGTGCCATGACTGACAAAAAGGTCGAGAAACACTGGCTTACAAACTAGATACTAGATTACTTAACTAGGTGTAAACTAGGGTTCAGATCTATGTTTTAGGGCTTAGTTAATGCTTTTGAAGGATTTAAGAGGTAAGGGTCCATTTTAGGGATTCATTTAAGTGTTCAAAGAAGGGTAAGCGTTAGGGTTAATTAAAGGGTTAAGTAAGGGGTCAAGATGGTTTTTGGGAATGTAATAATTTCTTGCTTTTGGCACTCACAGTGCTGAAGACCAATATACTGTATTCAAATGAATTGGTATATGGGTGATCTAGAACATCAAGGAGGAGAAAAAATTAAATTTCAGAGCTGAAACTAATTAAAACGTTATTGTCCCGTTTACAAATTGGTTAGAAATAGATTTCGCCAAGATAATATTGTGCTAAAGAACAGTGAAATTCTGGGAACACTGAACATATTGAATGCCCTTCTCTTTGTTGGGATCTGGTTCTTTTTTGTAGAATTTTATAGCTGAAATAATATTCCATAAAGCAAACTCTTTGGTTCAGAAGCTTAGCCAGCTTTAGCTTATTGCTTCATGTGCCATAAATGAACTGCTATGTTCTATAATACCATTTGCTGGAGTGGTCTTATTTAATAATTTACTATATGAAATATATTGTTTTTTTAAAGTTTAAGTTTATCACCATGGGGAATTGAGTGGGCAATTTTATGTTTAAGGAGAAAGAAAAAAAAAACTTTCACATGGAGGAATTCTTTGAAACCCAGAAGTATTGAAAGTTTCTGTAATCCAACACAAACAGAGAAGACGAGCTTTCAGTGGTAATAGCCGTAAATGATATCCACATGCTGGTATCCAGGAGGAGTTTCTACACACATGGTTCTGTTTCATGAATTAGACTGTATTGAGATTTGGAGGTTGGGAGAGTTCTGGACATTAGAAGAGATGCTGGCCAGCTATAAAGGTGCTGCCAGAATTAAGTGACTTTGCAAAGTGGCAGAAGTGTGAAAACAAACCTCAGGCAATGTTTTGGAAAATCAAAGGCATCCATTGGTACCTAAAGGTTTTTATTGCTCCTATCCAAGGTTAGTTTAGTTTGTCAAGGGTAGTCACGGGTTTATGTTAAGAAAACTTGTACTTTGCACATGTAACTAGTGGAAGTCGGTGGTGTAGGCACCTCAAGGTGTCTGCACTTACTCATCCAGTGCAGCCAGATCTGCCACCAGAGTGCCCTGAAATCTCTAAGCAAGCTTGGACTATCTGATAGTGGGCTTGCAGTGGACTAAGTAGACTCCCATCACCCATGTGACAGTTCTCAGCTTTGTGATTGGTACTCAAACACTAATGTCATGTATTCCCCCATACCTGAAAGTGCATTGTTTGTTAGTAGAGTTCCAGTGCCAAATTGTATGGCAAATGGTTGTATTGGCAAAATAGTCGCAGGCACAGTTAGTTGCAGCCTTGCAGTTAAACCCGTACTATTTACCCTTAATTATTGATATCACAACTGTATGCATCATCTTCTTAGACAATATTGAGCTTAAAAAACTTGGATACACCAGATTAGCAGCACACATGTCCCTCTTATCTATTTTTAAATGTTGGCTGCTGGTGGCCACTGTCCTAGACAGAGCATCATTGCCAAAACGTTCATAGACAGCCAGTAAAGCAATCCTTGACTCTTGAGCAATGCTTGGTATTGTGTAAACAGCCATGTTTGGCCTGTTTAGCTTATTGTTTTAATAGTCTGCTTGTTAAAAATGAATAACTGGGAGTTGTTTGTGTGTAAACACAGTAGTTGCTTAGGACCTTATACGAGCCGTTTCTCTGGCTCTGTTGTACATTAGTTCATTCTGTGCGGTTGCTGTGTGTTTCTTATTACTGTAGTCTTGTTTGGGCCAAGCGGAGCCAGTTTGCTGGGCACGGATTCCCACTATTGGACGTTGTGTGGCTTCAGCCAGTTTCACTCTATTAAAAACATATTTTCTTTTTTAATCAGCATTCATTTAACTTTTAACATTAACGTCTCCAAGCTTGTTGTGGATTGGGAAGCATTTAAGAGAACCACAGCCAGAATCTCAGAGAAACCTGGACTGTATGAGTTTTGCCTTACAAATAGCGTTTACTCCTTCCTGCCTTAGACTGGTTCTCTTTTTCGTTGCATACCTTGCCCATTTCTCCACTCCACTCTCTGTTCCTACAGATCTTCCTAGTCTTTTTTTTTTAACTATTCATTCATGTCCTTTTTGTTCTTAGACACTCTTTAAAAGTCTAAGAGCAAAAAGGATGTAAATAAATAAGACATAAACGACTTTCTTTCAATATGGCAGTCTGGCAACTGTGATATTGTGTACATTCAGCATAACTTGTACATTAATATAATAATAATAATTTTCTGATGAATATTTTTTTCACTCCTTTTATTGCATTCTCTAAGAGATCAATTTAAAAACAAATTCAACACACAGTACAACCACACTGAAAATAACAAGGCAAAGTAACAGAGACCCAAGAAAGGACATCCCCTGACCGATATATACTTACCATACCTGTGCTCTGTTGCAGCTACTTACTCCTCTGCAGCTGGTACTTAAATTGGTTGTGTTGGTGGAGCGGTGATTCTCCTGGTGATGTGACAGCGCTCAGGGCCTAGTTATTGGCTTCCATGCTTGGTCATCGCCACAGGGCAGCAGGGCACATGATCCCCCATAATTAGAAGTGCTGGGTAGTGTCGCTGGCTCCGAAGAGGCAAGAAGCTGCTTTTTCGGGAGCACGAGTAAGGTAAATATATGGGGTCAGATGATACCCTTTCTAGAAACACTGAGGTTGATTGACTAAAGGCAAATAGGTTGTTCACTTTGCAAGGGAAGTTTGCTCTTTGCTTAGTGAATGAGGCAACCTCTGCTTAATTCCAACATTAATCATGTGCAAGCAAAAATAATTGGGTATTCTTTGCAAAATTAATGTTCACTACATTCTCTAAGCTAAGGGAAGATTCCCTTGCAAAGTGAACAGCCTATTTGCCTTTAGTAAATCAATCCCTCATGGGCAAAGTGACAGTGGGGTTGATTGTATGCATTGTATATTATTGTATACATACAGTTCACCTATGCACCTCAATTCTCAGTGGAGAAATTGTCTTGATGCGTCAGATGGCATGTGAGTAACATTGTCAGTAACTGTATCATTATTTTATGGTTTGATTGCACAAAAACAGCAAAAATCTCACTATTTGTAGCTGGCTTGTTTTTCAGCCTGTGCTGTTACTAGCTACCCATATGTAAAATAAAACCGAGCTATTGATACCTTTTGGAGTCATACTGGTACCTAATAGCACTAGTGATGGCAACTATTTTGATAATGTTGCTAAGGAGGTATGAAGATATACTAGGCAATCTACTGGAGTCTGTAATCTTAAAGAGAATATGAACCTCTGTGCCATATTGCAACAGATTTTATGACTCTTCTAGTGTTTGCCCCATGGTGTACTGATGCAGATTGCACAAACTGTAGCAATGATGTCCAATCTGGCTATTGTCATCCTAAGGCTAGGCAGTGGACTGAGGTAGGTGGTTTTGACCACCAAGACAATGGTTTTGGGGTGGCAGGAAGTATATATCTGGCCATGGCAAATTCGCATTGCTGCCTGACCACCAATGTAGGGGGGATTTCTCCACTGACCACCAATCTAAGGGGAGATTTCTCCACTGACCATTATCTAAGGTGACCCACAGTGACCCACAATCTAAGGGGGCATTTCTCCACTGACCACCAATCTAAGGGGTCATTTGTCCACTGAACACAAATCTAAGGGGTCATTTGTCCACTGACCACCAGTATAAAGGGGTAATTTCTCTACTAACCACCAATTGATGGGGGCTTTTCTAAACTGAACACCAATCTAAGAGGGCATTTCTACATTGACCACCAATCTAAGGGAACATTTCTCCACTGACCACCAATCTAAGGGGGCATTTCTCCACTGACCACCAATCTAAGGGGGCATTTCTCTTCTGAACACCAATCTAAGAGGAAATTTCCACTGATCAACCAAACACTTAAACACAATATTGGTGTCAATAATTAATTGAAAGTAGAGGCTCCACTAGTCCCACACTACTAATTCTACAAATTACGTATGTGCTGGAACTATGCAGACACCCCTTAGGCAAGAGAGCAGTTCACCACTGTATAAGGTGTCCCTAGAATCCCTGTGGTGGAACCCTGATTTAGAAAGCTTGGGTTAGGTGGTTAGGTTGAGGGTTAGGAATTAAGCTGAGGTTAAGGATAAATAAACAATGTTTTTCAGGCATAATAAATGCAGCTAACATAACCCATGGGCTAAAAAGCATCATTTTTAAATACCTGTTCACAACAAAAGTTCACAATACGCATTTTTTTGGTGCTGAAAACTCATTTGGGAAAACATAATGTGGACGCTGTTTTGTCAGAACCAACACCAGAAACTTGACAGTATTTTAGAAGCCATAAGAAAAAGTACTTGGGTAGGATTAGGAGTAATTGCTCTGCTTATTCATGAGGCTCAGCATACAATGTTCCATGTCCCCTATAAGAAGCTATAAGACCTAATATTCAATTGTTTCTGACATTTTGCCTTTAATAAAACTCCCTTCTTGTTAATTTTGATATAGTGTTTGATACTTATTGCATGGAATATAAAGTGCTCTCAGATTCACAGTAGGGTCCACGGACATTTGGGTTAGGTATATGAACTACAAAGGTGTGGCAAGCTGGGGATTACGACCATTTAATAAATGCTCACACTGCCTGGCACATTTTTAGCACAGTGCTGACAGATGGAGAGCAGGGCTGGAGCATGAAAGGTACGTCATTCATTCGGGGCACGTACAAAATGCTACCAAGTATGAAAAGCTGAATTCTGCAAGGAAATTCTGAGCTCATCTGGCAAATTGTAGAGCTACTTAGTTTTATTCTCTGTTAAAGTGAGAAAAAAATGACTTAGAGAACTGCAACGGCCCATCTTGCGCTGCTTTCTGTTAAAATTAAAGGGTGTGTTATGTATTGTTATGGAAATTCACTTGGTTCAACGCACAAATCCATGTCGCATTAAGCTGCGCCAAACACAAAGAATTCCCCCGTTGTACTACGCTCCTTTATGCAAGGACTGGAAGTATTTCCCTTCTCTAGGGTCATGTAGAGTCAGGAGACAGATGTTGCTTGCTCGATAATCCCATGCTAAGAGACCTGAGCGCAGGTATGTTTATTGTTTATACATGCCCAACAGGAAGTGATGTCAGACAGGAAGGGGTGTCTCAAACAGCGAGACAGGAAGTGATGTCTCACTACTAATTCTACAAATTACGTATGTGCTGGAACTATGCAGACACCCCTTAGGCAAGAGAGCAGTTCACCACTGTATAAGGTGTCCCTAGAATCCCTGTGGTGGAACCCTGATTTAGAAAGCTTGGGTTAGGTGGTTAGGTTGAGGGTTAGGAATTAAGCTGAGGTTAAGGATAAATAAACAATGTTTTTCAGGCATAATAAATGCAGCTAACATAACCCATGGGCTAAAAAGCATCATTTTTAAATACCTGTTCACAACAAAAGTTCACAATACGCATTTTTTTGGTGCTGAAAACTCATTTGGGAAAACATAATGTGGACGCTGTTTTGTCAGAACCAACACCAGAAACTTGACAGTATTTTAGAAGCCATAAGAAAAAGTACTTGGGTAGGATTAGGAGTAATTGCTCTGCTTATTCATGAGGCTCAGCATACAATGTTCCATGTCCCCTATAAGAAGCTATAAGACCTAATATTCAATTGTTTCTGACATTTTGCCTTTAATAAAACTCCCTTCTTGTTAATTTTGATATAGTGTTTGATACTTATTGCATGGAATATAAAGTGCTCTCAGATTCACAGTAGGGTCCACGGACATTTGGGTTAGGTATATGAACTACAAAGGTGTGGCAAGCTGGGGATTACGACCATTTAATAAATGCTCACACTGCCTGGCACATTTTTAGCACAGTGCTGACAGATGGAGAGCAGGGCTGGAGCATGAAAGGTACGTCATTCATTCGGGGCACGTACAAAATGCTACCAAGTATGAAAAGCTGAATTCTGCAAGGAAATTCTGAGCTCATCTGGCAAATTGTAGAGCTACTTAGTTTTATTCTCTGTTAAAGTGAGAAAAAAATGACTTAGAGAACTGCAACGGCCCATCTTGCGCTGCTTTCTGTTAAAATTAAAGGGTGTGTTATGTATTGTTATGGAAATTCACTTGGTTCAACGCACAAATCCATGTCGCATTAAGCTGCGCCAAACACAAAGAATTCCCCCGTTGTACTACGCTCCTTTATGCAAGGACTGGAAGTATTTCCCTTCTCTAGGGTCATGTAGAGTCAGGAGACAGATGTTGCTTGCTCGATAATCCCATGCTAAGAGACCTGAGCGCAGGTATGTTTATTGTTTATACATGCCCAACAGGAAGTGATGTCAGACAGGAAGGGGTGTCTCAAACAGCGAGACAGGAAGTGATGTCAGACAGGAAGTGAACAGGAGTCAGCTAACAATTCACATGTAATAACAATCTCTGACCACCGGAGTGACTTTATCCCGCGTGGCTCAGTGCCCCAGCCGGCGTCCATACATTCGCCAAGAACACACTGCTCCGCTGCGCATAAGAAATCTCCTCCAATGGATTAATCCCCCAGCGTCTATTTACCGAGACACTGAGAGACTAATGACAAAACATTACAATACACTAAAAACACATCCCAATAAAATTTCCACAACAGTATACATTTTCTTTATCGTTTTTACATAATATTAACATAGTACACAGTTTTACACCGAGCAGAGATCCTTATATATTAGTTCCCATCTCATATGAGCTTTACGTCTAATGTCCCTATTGGGATAACACCAGCAATTGGGGCCTAACACCTAACATGACAGAAAATATGTCTGCTTCTGGTGGCTTTAATGTGTGTTCAACTGGTTCATTTTCTATGCAATAATTATAGAGCAAGGGTAGGTAACCTCAGGCACTCCAGCTGTGGTAAAACTGCAAATTTCATGAGGCATTGCAAGACCCTGACAGCTACAGGCATGATTCCTGAAGACAAGAATCCCTGTGGACCTATCGAAGGATAGCTGCTCTCTGTGCTATTATGCTTCATCTGTTGGAGTGAGGGCCGTTCACATTATAATGTTGTGCTAAACTCACGTTACTGTGTGTTTAGCGCACACTATCGCACAATGCACCTAGCATGTGGTACCATGTGCTAGGTGTGTTGCATTGCCATTCATTTGAATAGCACCCCAATGCACTTCCCTGCAGTGTATTGCAATGCAATGGTACCACAACATTATGCATTATAGTGCGGTGAAAAAGAAGTAGTGTGTGGACTACAACACAAAGCATGGTATTGCGGCTATGCATCGCACCTAGCACACTGTACTGCACCCTTGGTGCACAAGTAACATTTGCTTAGTGCAACGCTATATTGTAAATGGGCCCTGACACTGTTTCAGACGGCTGTGGGATCAAACCTGGGGTTCTGATGTTGCATGGCAAAAGTGTTAAAGGACCATTATCCTGCAAAATATATATTTATTCTGATAACTGTATGCGACTAATTTGTGTAATAATAGAATTCTATATAATAAGGCAGTATTACAGTATATAAAGCAAATATGGCAGTTGCTTTTACTAGCAAAGAAGGAGAAAGGCACACATGGAAAGGATATTATGCTAAACAGTAGAAAATAGGTCCCCAGCACACTTTCAAACTAGCCAGCAAAAAACAAAATTGTTTAACTAGTTTAACTAGTCATTTGCAAATACATGAGGAAGCCACGCAAGACAACCCTTATAAGTGTGGTCCCTAAATCTAAGCTATTTGAGTTTTCCAACTATGGGACATACACTGTATAGCGGGGTGCCCACAAGGTCGATCGCGATCTACCAGTCGATCGCGTAGCGATCACTGGTAGATCGCCATGTCATCTCCTCCCGCCGCTTCTCTGGATCCCCACTGCTCTCCCCAGCGGGGATCCGAGAAGAAGTGAAGGAACCGGCGGCGGGGGAGGGCGGAGGACGGAGCCGCTGTCACTAACTAATGCAGAGCAGTGAGGAGAGAGAGAGAGACGCTCGGCCAGGATCTGACAGCCGGCGCCTCTATCTCCCCTCACTGCTCGTCCGTTCTGTCACAGCGGCTCCGCCCCCCCCCG
>NW_017306983.1:275253-306944 GCF_000935625.1 Nanorana parkeri | reverse complement strand
GATGGAAAGGTGCAGGACACCCCATGTGCAACGTCGGCCACACGAGCACCACGGGAGGACAGGACGCCGGGACCTGTAATGTACTGGAATGCACTGGAATGTAAGCAGGCCGACTCCCTGCGTTCCGGTGCGGGAGGGGGTGTGGAGCTGTATTGAAGTCAATGGCATCGCCCACAGTGTGATCGCCCGCACTCGGAACGCAGGCACTAATGCAGTGCCTGCATTCTGCATAGTGCTCGCAGCATTTTTGTGGATCGCACTGGACTGGAACACAGGCACTAATGCAGGCGATCGCACTGTGGGCGAGGGGCCTGCCTGCGCAGCCTACGCCCCCTCCCGCCCCTGAATGCAGGTGCTTTTTCGTTGGTAGATCTCAATGAGCTCGTCATTTGAAAAGTAGATCTCCAGACGAAAAATAGTGGGCGCCCCTGCTGTATAGCAATGTACTATAAAGGTAGGCTCAAACAAAGTGTTAACTGTTTGCCCATATTCAGTTTTATTTTTTAAAGGTAACCCTGCAGGTTTATGTTGGCCTGTGAAGCTCTAATTTTTGGTACTGTTAAGGCAGGGGTGGACAAATTAATATGGAATTCAGGAGCCAGTTTGTACAATCCAAGAGCCAGGATTCTTTTTAGGAGCCAGCTCCATTGACATCAACCATAGAAAACCTCAAAAGTTAGGCACCAGCTGTAATTTTTAAGGAGCATTGGCTCCTGGGATTTGTCCAGCCCTGCGTGAGGGATGTATTTTGTGGGTACAAGGACTACGGGATGTGTGCAGTTTGAACCACAGGTAGGCTTATACTATATTTAACCATGTTTAATATAGGCCATGCTGAATATCCAGTACAATTAATCCATAGATTTTGCTAAGGTGCGCTCTACGTGCCACATGCTTTCACCTTTACAGGTTTTCACTCTCTCAACTTCTGATGTTGGGAAGTGTGCACTCATCAGATGTGCCGTGAAGCGGCAGTGTGGCTTCCGCGTGTATTTGAAAGTGTATGTAAATAAACCCTCAAGATAGACCGATTAGTTAGGGTTTTTGGAGGTGTAGCTGATCTCCTATTGAGCACCATGTTTCTACCTATCCACTTCTATGTCCCTTCTGTGTCCTGAAGCAACATATATGAGCTGATAGGAGGAACCGAAACAGATATCTTCACATTTCTGTAGAATAACAGCTGCTTTTGTAGTTCTTCAAGAGGGCAAAGATTTTACTCATCCCCCACCAAAAAGGTACATATTAAACATCTTCTTTGGCAGGCTACTAATGTTTTAATTATTATACATTAGCAATAGGGTCACTTTGACACTTCTTTTTAATTCCACGTGTTTATATTTATATTATCCTCTATATCCACATGCAGACCAAGCTGTCAAGCAGAAAGGACCGGGGTTGTGACAAACTATAACACTGCAAGAAGTACTTTATCAGTCGCAAGAATAGTAAAATAAAGTTTGCACTGCATGGGCAAAACACAGGTTTACTTTATGGGGCATCAAATTATGTGACTACTAGGTTTCTGCAAAGAAAAAGTGGTCCAAAGGGGACATAAATGGAATCCAGGCCCGGGTGCAGTGATTTGTGAGCTGTACTTGTTTGTAGCTGCCATCCAAATAATATGGCCTTCTCCCCTGGCTGTGAAGATGCTGTACACAAAGTCTGGTTTATTTGGATCCTTGCGTTCCTGAAGTGTTCCGTCATATTTCCATATAACTGAGGAGCCGCGCTGTCACACACCATCCTGCCAACATCACTTTATACAATCCTATGAAGCTCTTGGTCGCAAAATATAAAATTCTCCCTCACAAGCCGAGAAATGTTCAAAACACAGAATCACCTTTGGCAGCGCTACGTATGTAAAAGAAAAAGACTTTAATTTATGACACGCCACTCCGGACCTGTATGTCTAATAATTCAGAATAACTGTGATTGTGGGGAGTTCATGAGGAGATAAGTTCAATTTTGTACATATTAATTCTCGATTGAAGTCCTTTAAATCGTAATGCGTTATATACCAAGGTTAGTGGTTTCGAGCGTATTGATTTTTACTTCTGAAGTGTTGAGAGACTTAGCGTCCTTGGCTTGGAAGAATGCGGCACGAAGGGCTTACATTGGAGATACCCAGACCTCACCCAGATTACATCCCAGCAGGTTAATAGACTGTGAAATGTCTTATTTTTCCAGTTGTGAAATATGTAAGGAAACATCCGTTTTATTTTTATTTTGCATTATTCATTTCTTCATCAGAATGTTACAACCCATGCGATAGGAAGTGCTGCTGGTAAAGGGGTTTACGGTATCTCCAGTGGCTTCCATTTTTAATACGGATCTAAACCCAAAAGCAAAAATGTAATATGTAGCAGCTTACCAATCGTTAGATGTGGTGGCTGCATTTGTTTTCTATTTTTGTCCCTTTATTTTCACCTGATGATCTAGCCAGTAAGTGTGTTATTTTTAAAGTTCTTTAGCAAGTCAAGCTGTGTAACGAAAGTGGCAGATAGAAACTAAACAGAGATTAAGACAAACCATGTCAGACTGACAGGGATGCGGACATTGGTTAGCTGTTATTAATTTATGTAAAGTCTTTATCCCAAAAGGAAAAAAAAAAGTTTGCTGGAATTCTGATTCGATTTGTTAGTCAAGTCCATCTAAATCTGCTATTTCATCTAACACCACCCTTCCCACAGGGTGACAATGCTACTGTCCAAGGGTGGTTCAGTTACTTCTCCATATAGGGGAGAACCTAAGACAGGCTGGATCTTACTGACTGTATCACCAAGTGAAAATAAAGGGAAAAAAGATAAAAAAAAGAAAACTAATGCAGCCACTGCCTGATTGGCTAGCTGCAATGTATAACATTTTCGCTTTTGGGTTTAGATACACTTTAAGTAACTCTGTTTCCACTCTGTATGCTGCTGCCAAATATGACCTAGTCAGCTGTATACCAACTTGCCCATACTACTCAAGCCTGTCCCATGACCCAGGTATTCCCCCACTTGGGACTGTCATTTTCCCTTTTGCACTGCATAAAGTGAAGGGAAGCTATGTCAAAGACACCTTAGCCCTCCTGTGACAATAAGGTTTTCTACCTTTTGAGTTACTACCATAATCCTGAACCAGCACTCCACCAACATATCTTCAATTAATGTGCAAATTGTATAGGCATGGCTGCTTGCAGTCTCCACCAGGGGAGCATGTGATAGGTTAACACAGGAGCACAATTAGGACACAGTTGTCACCCAATAACAATAATTGCCTAAACAAGGACATTTAATACAGGTTCAACAGGCATGATTTCATAAAAGCTGTGGGTTAAAAAATTGAAACCAGCTTTTGCAATTAAATCAACATGTTATGAGATTTTAGTGATTGGGTTCAGATCTTTTTGATGATGAAATGATGAAGTTTTGTTGCTGCCTGTCAAAAGTTCATTATTGTGGTATGGTATATGACTCATCATTGCTTTTACCTTCAACTCAATGTTTCAGAGTGTTTTATTATTGTACTCGTTGCACTATGTGATCCATACACATTCGGTTCAGTGACTGGCAGCTAATGACAATGAAATGGTTTTCCCCACTCAAGCACATCATGTATTCATGTGTATAAGGATTGGAAAATGAGACATGCTACCCAAAACGTCTTCATTTCTTCCACTGGAAAAAGAATACTTACGTTAAGACAAGTTGGTTTTGACCGTGAAACTTCGACACACCCAAATCTACATGAAGAGAAATTAGATTAATGGAAGAAGTGATGTGACTAGCAGGACTAGGCTGGTGTAGAGTGGCTGAAGATAGTGTATGTTGGATGATTAGGTGTTCTTGAAGCAGGTTCTAGTGCAAGAAAACAAACTTGCCTGGGGATTGATGATTAAAAGATATCTAAACCTTAAAATAAAAATGCTAAATATTGCAGCTTACCAGTCATTGGATGTGGTGGCTGTGTTGTTTTTTTCCAGGCTTTTCCCCATTTACTTTCACCTGGTAACACATTTGCAGTCAGAGGATGACAACACTTACTCACCCTTCTACTTCTGTATCACGACAACAAAAACAAGATAGTACTTTTATCCCCTGGCCCTCTCCTATTGTTCATAACATACAGTAGAGGCGTGTGCTGCTGTAGTCTCCATAAAACAATTGACCAGTCAGCACTTGTAAAACAGATATACCAAAAAAGTTTGATGGTATAATTAAAAGACTAAATGGGACCAAATAAGATATGTTTATTGTTAGGGTTTCCATACTCTATAAAGAGTACTTTAACCTTTTTCATAAAAAATCACCCACATCCTTGGTTAAATTTTGAGTGGAATGACTATCTTGGTGCAGGTTGTGAATATATTGAATTATTTTTATAGTGTGCCAGCTCTCTACTGCCCAGTGGAGTGCCAACTGAGTCCCTTGGAAAGCTTATATGGAATCAGAAGATTAGAGTGCCAATTGACTTCCAGACAACTGAACCTGGCAAATGAGAATTTGTGCATAATCCCTGAAACAGGTTGACTGTAAACTCTTGATAGACCATTTTATTGTGACCATATCTGGACCACAATCAGACAGGAGAAGCCATTTTTAATAATGGAGTTTTAGAATAAAATAATCACATCACCTGGGCTTCCCCAGCTTTCATTCACATACATTGGCTGCCATTATTCTGGCCCTTTGTTCATCTACAGATCCCAGTGTGTTTTGCCAGAATAAGGTTCACCAAGAGTAGAGGAGCCACAGTTTGTCTAATACGTCTGCACTTGTTTGCATTTCCCAGACATGAAACAACCGCAAAGGAAACGCAAGTTATTTTTCTCCTCTTCTGCGCGTCTGATATCGTCGTAGATTTTAAACTTCATTTGTCTTGTGGCTTGGCAGCCCTGCCAGGCTGTGTTCAGCTTTTTGACATGTATTATAGCTGTGTTACATTCTGGAAAGAAAGTTTGCTGCTATCGGCCCGGCACATCTGCTTTCTATTTTCTGCATTGTGTGACGTGAAGAACTCTTTCTGCTTCACTAGGTACAGAAAAATGCACGGGATTGCCGCAGAGGAATTTTCCCTGAAATAAAAAAAGCGGATTGTCAATGCCATTTCCAGGTAGTGACGCGGATCATCCTCTAATACTAAAAACATGGAATCGTTGTACGCCTATTTGGTAATGGGGGAATTAAATGCCATTGTCAGAAGAGGAGCTCCAAAAAAAACGGGCAGCTCCAAGGGATCTCCAAGAAACAATGCAACTATGCTAATTCAAGAAGTCCAATCATTACATAGATTTGTCCTGATCCCAGGAGGTTTCAGAACGTAAACTGCAACCTTTTGCCATTAATTCTGTACAATTTCTTACCCTAAAGGTGCTCATACACCTTACGATTATCGGACGAAACTTTTCGTCCGATGATCGAACCGTCGTACGATTTTCGTACGACGGCCCCATCCTGCCCCGATTATCGCAAGGTTCAATCAGCGGTAGTTAGAAAAAAACACCTGGACGACTTGCGGTAATTGACCGCAATTATTTTCGTTTGCGCATGCGCAGTGTTAATCGTACGACTTTTGACGGACGGAAACGCCACCAACCATGCGAACATCGTACGATCAACCAAAGTTTTCAAACATGCTTGACCGTCAAAAGTCGTACGATTGTACAGTACTATCGGTCGGGCACTCTATTCACACGTTACGATTGTCGTACGAAAAGTCGATCGCATACGATTATCGTACGATAATCGTAAGGTGTATGGGCACCTTAAGAACAACATCTGTCTGTACGTAGACAACAGTGATCCAGGGACATGGATGACTTCTTCCTGAATGCCCCAGAGACTGCGTAATTAGAGTGTAGAAACGTTCAAGGACATTGTTAAAGCTCAACTCCAGCTTTAAAAATTGATATATACTTACATTGCTCCAGCTTGGCAGAATGTAATTATATATAAATGATCCCTGGCAGGGCCATATTATACGCTGTAGAAGCCAAAGTAGTGATGTCATTGTCCCTCCTCCAATCATAGAACGCCTAGTGTTCATTGATAAAAAAAATACTCGGCACCCTCTTAATGACCTCTGTGCTGAGCAAGAGATCCCCTGTGTTTAAGCAGCTATGGGGAAGTTGCTCAGCACAGAGGCTGTTGCTATACCCGGAAGATGCTGTAATACATTGTAATAGCTGTGGTTACTACAGAGTTACACATACCTCCCAATTGTCCCTCATTTGGAAATCCCTCTGTCCCTCTCCCCCCCTCAGTTGTCCCCCTTTTTGGTCTGATGTTCAGATATCTACGGAAAGGTTCTATTTAACTACCAAAAGTGTTATTCTGCACTGAAATCTTAATCCTATCTCTTCATTATCCAATTTGCTGTGTATAAATACAGTTTTTTGGCTGGAGCTCAGCTTTTGCAATCCACCTTGAAAACAATTTTTGGGGGGACTTTTCAGATACCATAAGACAAAACTACAATATAGAATATCTAATTAATATTACACATTTTATTTATGAATAGTTAAAAGAAGAGCTTATTGTATCTGTACAAACAGAGGTCATTGAATTAATTTCCAAATCATCACAATCTCTTCCAGTTGCCATGTGCAATACAATAAAGTCAAACAAGTAGATTTAATGTACCATACAGTATGCTGGAAGGGTCAATGTTTTATCCCAATACGTTTCATGAAACAGCGTCCACTTCTTCCATGACACTGAATTGTAAAGAGCGTCCTTACCCCATGTCCTGCTCACCTCTTCCCTATGATCCCAAGCATTGTCCAGGATAAAGATGCACCTTAGTCAGTCAGATGCTGACTTTTGTAGTGCACTCTAGTTAGATAGCAAATGCTGATGTTCCTGGCAGGCTGGTATGTCACCAGCAGCTTGTTGCATTTTATTACCAAACCTACTGACATATTTAGTCATTATACACATGTATGTTTTAAATATTTAACACAGTGGTAAGCACATTACAATCCTGATCAAAGCAGACCTATCACAAGATCAATTTTTAAAGTTAACTTCGTATTTAGTAATGTGCACGTTTAACACCTACGGGTATTTATTACCTGTTACAAAGACCATAGTGATCCCACTTACAATGCCTGTATCTACTTTTCTTGGCAAAGGACACAGATGTTAGCTCAGAGATGACACAGTCATGTAAATTCAGGTGCCTGTGCTTTCTTGGCAGTGTTTGCAAATGTCTAACACAAATCTACCCCCTGCTGCAGCCTTTCACCTTGTGACATGCTACACAGTTACAGTGTTACAGTCTGATCACACTGGAAAAGGAGGCTAAGGAAGTGTTTTGCCAGCTTGCCTGCCTGGAGCAGGCTGGTGATATTGTTTCAGCCTTAGAAACAGTCACTTAAATAAAAACTCCAGGACTTTAAGTGTTTGTTTTGGTCCTGGGGCGCAAATAAAGAAAATATAATCACCTGGTGCTCAGTCCTGTGGCGGTCAGCGCTAACCTCTCTCCCCCTCTGCCCTGGTTGTGAAATGACCCTCGGCGTCCTCACATCTAATGCAAGTCAATGGACCTGCATTAGATGTGATGATATCAGCGGTCCTTAGACCGCTGGAGCACAGGAGTGAAGAGGCTACAGCAGGGGTAGCCAAATTCCGGCCTTCCAGCTGTGGTAGAACAACAAATCCCATGAGGTATTGCTACATTCTCACAGCCACAAACACGATTCCCGGAGTGAAATCATCATGGGATTTGTAGTTTCACCACAGCTGGAGGGCCGGAGTTTGGCTACCCCTGGGCTACAGGGATCAGTCTAACAGCCCAGAGGGAGCAAGCAGGACAGAGGATCAGGTGATTATATCTTCTTTATTTTGATCCTGTTAGAAAAAACAAGCAGTTAACACTTGCAGTGCAGGGCTAGCCCCACTGTAAGGGTTAATTTGTGTTACTCTTTAAATGGAGCCCAATGCTTTTAAATGTTATAAGTTAGAACTTCTGTGAACATATGTAGGGTTATTGTAACATTTCAGGAATGTATTCATGCAGAGTTACAGAAATAGCCACTTTGAGTCACATTCAGGTTTTAGTAAATGATTCTCCGAATTTAATTTCTTAGACAAGTGTTCATTAAAACAGTACTTAAAGCTATATGCTGAGTTTGGGGTCACAGGAGGACATTATTAAATGTCCTCCTGTGACCCAAAAGAGAACTATAGCTAACAAAGCTCTGGCCATAGTTCTCTTTTAATGTCATCAGTATGCTTCTGCTGTCCTTAGACTTGGTGGACAACATGTGGCCAATGAGGATTCTCAGCACCCCCAAAGAACCCCAATATGACCTTCTCCTTAGTCCTTACCACATTGTCACAAGCCGT
Source organism: Nanorana parkeri (assembly GCF_000935625.1). NCBI lineage: Eukaryota > Metazoa > Chordata > Amphibia > Anura > Dicroglossidae > Nanorana > Nanorana parkeri. The sequence goes on along the minus strand of NW_017306983.1, from coordinate 298,611 downwards.
GTCGGAATTTGTCACAATGCTTGTTCAAATCATACCAAGTATGGCACAGTTTTTGACAAAGGAGTCCCTGTTTCATTGTTGGTATAAACTATAAAGCAACATGGTAAGAAGTCTGGTGGGGTGGCCAAGATGAGTTGAGTCCTGTCCAGGAGTGCCCTGTTCTTCATTTGAGCGCTTGCGAAGTGCTGAGCAGATGTGGATTATCTTTAAGTGGTATCCATTTTCTTTCAATTACAACTCTGGGGGTGAACGTTCTGATCTGAGAACATTTAATGCCCATATTTATTTATTTTTGAGTATAAGAGAGCTTGGCATTATATGATATCTGTGAATCATTAGCACAAAAAGTCAAAAGGAATTCTGGGATAGTTACAGAGAGTAGAAATTGTTAAGCATCTTCGAGAAAAAAAAAAAATGTTTCCAATTTGTGAATCCCTGTGGCTTTCCTAATGCCTTGAAAATGGTGTGAAATGGCCTGGTGGTTGGTATTCCATGATCAACGAACATGTCTTTCAGTTAGACATGTAAGATTTTCCTTCTCCGCGCAATTTTGGGCCTTCGTAACTTGTCTCCACCCTGTACTAAGGACCATTTCCAACCATAACTACACATAAACCTGCAGGCCAAATTATTAAGAAAGAATTAATAATTGGAGTGCGTCGGCGCTGGGTAATGAACTCCTTTTAGCAGGTGCCAAAAAACGCCAAGAATATCGTGATACTGGACAGCCTTCCTGGCCCAGATGAAGGATTCATCAACGTGAAATTTGAGAAATCTAGAGAAATGATCATGGCACACAAAGCTGATGGCTTAATTCACTCCGGAGTGGTTTCCAGCATGGTTTCCTTGCCTTTCATTATATCTGTATCTTCTCATGGACACAATCAATCTTTTCATAGCCCTGTTGACACAAATTATATTGACATTTATGGATTATGGAACAAAGTGTTTATGTTCGAGCGTATTGTGTCACACATATGGAAAATTCACGGGCCGTTATTTAATAAGGTGCCAGCAGTATAAATGGAATTTAAAAGTATTTACACTTTAAAACTGTATTTAATGGGACTCTTCGGCACGGCTGATTTTGATAAATCGCAGCTGTACACAGATAGAGAACGTGCAGCTTTAAAGGGAAAGTGCGGTGTGTGTACAGAGGGCACATATTGTTATTTCTTTCTTTGTCTTCTTCAAAGTACATTTAAATCCAATCGCTAAGATCTCTTAATCATGTTAATGTAAATTGCAAAATTAATACTTAATACCATACACCCTTTATTGTGTTAATGTCATGTTTTAAAAAAGAACTATGCGGTAAGTGTTTTTCCCCATAGTTCTCTTAAGGGTCACGGGGGGACATATACTAACCTCCTCATGTGACCCAAAGCTCAGCATATACAACTCGCTACATACTGAGAGCGCCGCAGCGGGGACGAATCCCGACAATGCAGTCGTGAGTAACAGCTGGCTCTGCCTATCTAGAGGCAGAGCCAGCTGTACCCGCCCCCTCCCCCGTCCGTTCCTCCAGTCAGCGCTAGAGGATCGAAGCGGGGAGGAGGGGAATCCCTGCAGGGAGCGGTGACTGACAGTTACCGCTCTGTGCAGGAAGATGATCGAGAAGTGAGCGAGCGACGGTATGTGATCGCTCACTTCCCGATCTATTGAGCCAACGTGTGGCAGTTTCATTGTCACAGGTCGGCTCGAACTATGAGGATGAGTGATTTTTCTTTAAGTAGTATTAAACTCTCAAACTTTTTTTCCTGTCCAGTACATGATCACAAGGGACAGATCAATCTCCAGCAGCTGTCCATTTACTAGTTGGGAGGAGAGAGGAGAGAGGAAGAAAGAAGGAGAAGTGGGCAGCAGACAGCCAAGGAGTGGATTGTCTTGCTGTGCTTCTGTGTTTGTGGAGACACGCACAGCTTACCAGCACACACAAGGGTGACTCCATAGGACCTTGCAAGGGAAAGGAGCCACCCTAAAAGAGGATATCAGAGCCAGTGCTCAGGTGATCAGATGATTCTAACAGGAAACAGATCCAGAGTTCTAATCTAAAGTAGTATTAAACTCTCAAACTTTTTTTATAATTATTTCAGATCAAACAAATATACATGGCCCAGCAAAATATTTCTTTACATTTTGGCCCAAAAACTTACAATCATCATGTCTGTAAACAGCTCTAACTATCTCAGCTCAGCTCCCCGGAACTTCCTGTCCGATACAAGATCACAGGGGACAGAGCTGTGCAGTGTCCATCTACTAGGTTGGTATAGGTAGAAAGAAGGAGGGAGCAAGGAAGGGAGGAGGGGAGGCAGACACTGTATTGCGTTGTTGTCCCTTGGTTTTTTTGTGGAGACACACACAGCTTGCTAGCACACACAAAGTTGGCTCCATAGGACCCCAAAAGGGAAAGGAGCCACCCTATAACAGGATATCCGAGCCAGTGCTCAGGAGAGCAGCTGATTCTACAGGAAACTAAAACATTTTGCACATTAAGAGCAGCATCCATTGTAAGTGATTTTGTCAGCATTTAAATTAGCTTAAAAACATTTTGACTTTAATGTCACTTCAAGTCAGAGGTTTAGCCTGGTAGCCAGGCAACTAGCAGTTACAGGAGACATAAGTGCCATAAGAGGTGTGGAGGGATTTATTTTTCTTTCTTTCTTTGCTATCTGAAATGTCTCTAACTACTTTTGGCTAAATGCCGTAAGTGCCATTTTTTTGGCCGATATAGCAGTGCATCCGTTACTTCTCTCCTCCCCGCTGCACACTGTTCTGTGTCCCAGCGGGGAGAAGAGAAACTATCACAGGCGGCTGAGCGCTGTGGGAGGAGAGCGATGTGAAGGGCCGGCGTCTCTCCTCCCTGTCACAGGAGGCTGTGCGAGCGGTGCAGGGAGGAGAGCTCAGCCTCCTGCGACAGCACTGACTGTCTCCGCTCACACACCGCTCTGCCGATCTGTTACATGAGGCTGATCGGTGTGATCAGCCTCATGTCACAGATCGGCAGAGCAGTGTGTGAGCGGAGACAGTCAGTGCTGTCGCAGGAGGCTGAGCTCTCCTCCCTGCACCATTTATAAAAAATAAATAAAAATAAAATATATTAAAAAATGTGGAAAAGTTAGAATAAAAAACATTTTCAGTTTTAGCCTGACATTTTTTTCATTCCGGTTTTATTTATTACAGGTATTTATATAGCACCAACAATTTACAGAGCACATTCACATCAGTCCCTACCCTCAAGGAGCTTACAATCCAAGGTCCCTATCTCACATGTATGCATAGAGGGCTAACTTAGAGAGGAGCGCATGCAATTTTAAAACTTGACATGTTTGGTGTCTATTTACCCGACATGACTCCGCCTTTTATATTTCACCCAAAATTTGGGTAATAATAAATGTTTTATAACATAACGTAGGGAGAACAAGTTTTTCTTCAAAATTTTCGGTACTTTTTTCATTATATAGTAAAAAATGAAAATCCCAGTGGTGATTAAATACCACCAAAATAAAGCTCTATGTGTCCCCAAAAAAATGGTAAAAAATTAATTTCAGTACAGCGTTACATGACGGAATAAACGTCAGTCAAAGTACCGCAGCGCTGAATACGGAAAAATGGCCTGCATAGGAAAGGGGGTATAAACACCACGGTCAGCAAGTGGTTAAAGTTACAGCCGTTGGCTAACTTAATTCGGAATTCGGATACATCCGAATGTCCGAATTTACGAAAATTCGTCCGAATTTCGATTCGGAACGAAACGAATCGCACATGTCTACTAACTTTTGAGGTTTCCTCTAGTTGTTGTCAATGGGGCTGGCTCCTAAAAAAATCTTGCTGGCTCCTGGATTGGACAGACTGGCTCCTAAATTTCATATACATTTGTCCACTCCTTATGTATATACATATATAAAAATATAGGCCACCAAATGACGTACAATTGTTGATTTTCTAAAAAAAGATAATCTTGAGCTTGGGCCTACGCCCTCCTGCCTTTCAGCCCTCCATAATGGCACTTTAATGTGATAAGTGATCTCATTGACTATTGGTGTTGCTCAGGGGTATATGAAATGAGTACATTGGAAAAAAGTTGCATACCAAAAAAACAAAAAACAAAATTAAAAGTGATATAAATTGTATAATCACATAAGATTGACCAAAGATTATATTTTCCTTCTAAAGCCACTCCAAGCCTTGTGATCCAGCAAACTGAGCGTGTTTTTTGTTTTAGCCGCATTTACTATTTGGCTGGATAATATGACCCTTCAGCTCTGTGCGCTCATAGTAACAGCTGTCATCTGGAGAGAAGCATCAATTCAGTGAGCCCGACTCGGTGTTTTCCTCTATGGCCCGTGTCACATGAAACTCTCCGCTGTCAAACGTTCAAATCATTTCTGTCAGGACAAAAGGTGGAAGATACCTTTCATCAGCATTTCCATGTACCAGATAAGCCTTGTTACAACTCGCAGAGAGGGAAACTGATATATCTGATATATCTTATGGTGACACCGGCAAGGCGGAGGAGGAAACATGTATCACCTTGTGTACTAAAGTGCTCATACAAAGATTCGGTATTAAGGGGCGAGTGGAGTGATTTCAACAAAATTGATTCTGACATGAAATGACCGGTTTCGGTGGTAAAATTTCACTCAAGTGAAACCTCCCAATTTTGCATAAGCAAACAATCAGGGGGAAAAAATATATTTTTTGAGGGGGGAGGGTGTTTAGGTAGTTTAACCCTTTCACCGCCAAGGCATTCTTTTTTGCGTTTATTGCACACATGTTCCAATCCACATTTTAGGCCTAAAAATGACTTAACCCCCCCAGAGTTATATATTTCCTGAAAGCACAGACCCCCCTGTAGAATAAAATGGTGGCAGTTGCAAATGTTTACATTGCATGATATTAGTGCAACTCTTCATCAAACCCAAAATTTCTGTAAAAGTGACACTTAAGTTAATTTTAGTGCGCTAAAACTCATTATAACATCAGACAAAATACAGTACCCCAAATTGTCCATGGGCAATGCTTTAAAAGCCTGTACAGGTCATCAGTTTAGAGTGAAGCGTGAATATCACGGCGATGCCTAACATGTGTAGCACAATCATTATTTTCGTACGTAGGCGCACCGAATGGGTGTTTATGTTAGTATGCGTGCATTCACAGAGGCAGGGGATTTTAACTTTTTTTTGTATTTTAAAATTTAAACTGCCTAACTCAATGCTACGCCCCTCAATGCACATACATGCCCTACTACTTCGTGGCAGTTGAGGCACACTTGAGGCATTCTATAATTTTCAAGTTGACCACCACCGATCTCATCACTGCTGCCTACTCCCAAAAACCCTCAGCCCACCCTAACACATTTCCAGGAAAAACTCTTAATAACCCTTGCAGTGAGGCCACCCCCGCACTGCAAGAATTAACTGCTCGTTTTTGTCCCAAAAAGTTATACTTACCGGAACCATGGAGCCGGCTTCTGCAGTGGTCTAAGGTCCTGTAAATCATCACGTTCTATACACTGTGCTTTGCCATGAGGACGCTGAGGAACATTTGAATGCTGCAGAGTAGGAAGAAATAGGCTGGACTGAGCGATGACAGCTGGCAGGCTTATTGCACCGGGTGAGTATAAGTTTGTTATTTTTTAATCTAGACAAATATAAGCACTTAACCCTTTCAGTGTGGGGTAGACCCACTGCAAGGGTTAAGAAATTTGTTTCCTGGAGTTCTTCTTTGAAGTTGTCTGTGGGCGCAGTCCTGAATGATGTAGAGAACAGGCTCAAGTAGTGACACAAACACTGTTGTCTGCGTCATTATCTTGTGAGCCCAGCCCACCCTTGGGGGGGGGGGGGGTATCCATGAAATTCAGGGCTCAAAGGAAGTGGGTTTGATGAGGACTGACAGCATTGCATGCAGTGGTGAGCCTGTTGGAGTATCTTAGGCATTATATAAAAAAAACATTTAAAACGGAGTTCTGCTTTAAATTTAAAGGGAACCTGTCACAACTTTAATTCATACAGCGCATGCCATAAAAAAATGAGCAGAGGTTCCCTTACTATGTTGTAGTAACCTAAAGACCCAAAGCAATGCAATAAAAAAATATTATCACTGCTACTGCTTTTAGATTGCTTTTTCATATGCATTTGATCACTGCAAGATAAACACGAGCTTGAATGTCAGGCTACTTATTCCGTGTAGGATGTTATCATGCAACCAAACAGAATTCCGCCTGTAAGGCATATCTGGAAATGCAGTTATGGAAGGAGGAGGGGTATTTATAAAACGTGAAGCTGACTTGGTGTACGGCAGGTAGCCATTACTTTAATCATTTATTTTGAAGAACACAAAATCTCTTAGCTTCAGGAAATGGACCATTTGTCATTAAGACGTGTTCTGAGCTCTGAAATACGCAATATATTTACAGATCTGTTTTATAATCAAAACCACAACATAGAGACACTGCAAAAAAAATATTCCGCGAGGAGTCGAGTCCCACACTTTTATTTCTACTATGTCAGATAAAATGACAATGGGAGAAATAAAAACATTGTGACATGTCCAGATGACCCTATGATCTACCTCAAGGTTTGGAATACATTGGTCCTGTAAATCAATAGAAATATTACATGATGGAAAAGTCATTCTTATTTTGATATCCATCATGTGTTCAATTACAATTGTACCCTGCTAATGCCAGGAAGGTTTTTTTTTCTCTATTCACATCTTTCTTTCATTTTCATTGAAATCAATAGTAAACACATCAAAATGCATGCCAACAACATGTTTTAAAAAGCATATTGAGACATGTCAACATTTTCAACATGCGTCATATTGTCTCTCATTTTTGTTATTATGACTATTTTTAAAATAATTTTTTGCGCCTGTGGACTAAGTTGTGTGAGGGCAAGCATAAATCTCCTCCATTGTGTTTCTAGAGTTGATCCCTGCTTGTCTATGATTAAACTATGTGTTACTAACAAGAGAAAATACAAAAATGTAAAGTAAACAGTAGAAAAACATATGGATCGAAAATAAACACAGTAAGTTAAAAATGCTCCACATACAAGCTGACCTTCTTCAAGTTAAAAACAAAAGGTTGAGTAAATTATATAGAAAGTAGGAGTGTGTGTGTTTGTCTAAGTGTGGAAGACGCAGTACTGGGTGTGTGACTGAGCGAATATCTTAGGACAGATGGTACAGTATATAAACGATATGACCACTATATGACCAAAGGTTTGGGGCATCTAAACTTCACACCTACCTATATGGCCAAATGCATGTGTAAATCCCTCAAAATTATTGAGTTTAGATGTTTCCCTTGGTTCACACAAAGACATGATACAGAATTGTACTCTTCCAACCTTGTGGTAACCGTGTGAAGAAGGCCCTATTCTATTCCAGCAAGAGTGTGCACCTGTGTCACCTCCATAAAGATCCCTTTGACCAGTTTGGTATGGAGGAACTCAAGTGACCTGAACAGAGTCTGGACCTCAAGCCAACTAAGTACCTTTTGGATAAATTTGAGCGTTGATTATGAGCCAAATATTCTCCTCCAACATCAGTATCTGACCTCACAAATGCTCTTGGCTGAATGGGCTCAAAACTCTCATAAACGAGGACATGAGCAAGGCGATTACAGAAAAGATAAGGGAGGATATGAAGAGGTGACCAGAGTGTAGGTGAAGAGAGCAGAGTTTGCATTTTACGTAGTATCTGGAAATTAAGAGAGGAGATGTTAAGAAAGACAAGGTTGCAAAGAGCTTTGACTTATATTGGTTCAGCCTCATCTTGAGTATGTGGTGCAGTTTTGGTCGCCAGCCCTCAGGAAAGGCATCCTCAAGCTTGAGAGAGTTCAGAGAAGGGCTAGAAAATTAATTAAAGGGATAAAAGGCCTGCGTTATGAAGTCTGCCTCCAGCAATTAAACGTATTCACCTTAGAAAAGAGGCGCTGAAGAGGGGACCTTATTGCAATCTTCAAAATCATCAATGGGGACCACAACATTCAGAATAAGATGTTTACGACAAGAACTATATTGAGGACACGAGGTCACAACAGGAGGTTAGAAGAGAAGGGCTTCAATCTTAGATTGGGAAGTGTTAAATACACATAAATGCAGACACACACACACACACTATACTATTTAGGTTGAAACTTTGTCTTTATTCAACCTCACCTACTATGTTCTATGTTACTATGTAGTGTCAGGTAATAGAGGTGACCAGATTCTTAAACCAATTTCGATGAGACTGGTTAATTAGTAAATTGCAAATAACAAGAACAGGTCAAACATAAGACTGTTTCTTCTCAAGAAAACAATAACTGATAGTAAAAATGAAAATTAATTTGTTTCTCTTTCAGTGAATGGAGGATTTGCACATTATAATTTGAAGAAGAGCATGATGGGAATTGAAGGAATGACCAGTGATATCCTGGAGGGCAGAGATAGTTTTCTATGTCAGGTTGGGAATTCTGCAACCTTTGGTGACCATATAAGCAGCTATGACGGTGCTGCCACTACAGAGTATGCTGACAACAGGTAATATGTACATTCCGATGAGGAATCCTCTTCAACATGTGCTGCAATTCATTCACAATAGAATATACACACACGTGTAGGCTTGTGAACCCAGACCTGGGCAATTCAAACTGAGCATACTGTATGTAGAAAACACTAAGCCTATGATGAATTGGTAGATCTAGATATACAAGAAAAATTGTATGCAAAGTCTAGCTTGGCCCCATTCCTTTCCTCCTTCTTTTGGTTACTCTGGTTTAGCTGGGCATCCTGAATGAGCAACAGGAAGACTTAGGAGGGATGAGTTAAAGGAAAAGTAAATAACTGCAGCTGCCTATATCTCCTGATAATAAACTTTGCTTACACATCTTTCATAATATGTTAAGTTTGATTTGCATATACCAAAGCAAAAGTAAAAAGGCCAGGTCCACTAAGACACTTCAGACTTACAACCTGGTGTCTGATTTTGTCAAGCCCTGTCTCTATACATATATACATCATATCTACTGTTAATGTTAATTCCTCTATGGCTTCTGATTATTAAATGTGCACATAGATGGCGACAGACAGCAATAAGTAAGCGTTACCTAAAAATGTCCACTTACAGACCTCTAGACGGGGTTTAGTGGCTAGGGGTGAATCAAGTGATTTAAAAATGTATCAATATTCCTGAATATACACATGAAAATGTGTCCATTCAGCATAGAATCATACAATTCACATGGCTTGGATTGCATATTTAAAAACACAGTAATTACACCTGATGGGGCTCTTAATACTTACTTGTCCTCACTCTGAAGAGATCTTCACTGTGCATCCTGCTCAGCTCTGCACAGCCTCTATGTAAGAATTTACCTCAATGGGGTCTGTATACCCCCCCCCCTCCCCCGCACCACAGTCGCTATTTATTGCTATGGAAATACCATCTTGGCTTGCAGGATTTCTTCTTGAAATATACTTTTATGGAGTTGGTAGCATGTTCACTTAATTTTTATTCATTGTAGGTTTGTTGGCCCCTAAAACATTGTCACACATTATAATTTGGTAAATGCTATTCAGTTCGGTCCTGTTTTTAGGGTCCATTTACATTAGAAGGCTGCTCTAATTGCATGTTACCTTGCATTTAGAACACGCTATCACACAACGCACCTAGTGTGCGGTACGGTGCACTAGGTGTGTTGCATTGCCATCCATCTGAATGGCATCCCAACACACCTCCCGATGGCCATGCGTTGCACTGCAGTGTAAAGTGGGGTACCGCAACGCTTCGGTATGAATGGGTCCTTAAAGTTTATCTAAAACGTTTTTTTGTTTTTGTTTTAGATAGCGTTGATAGAGGTTAGATCTTCTATGAGGTTTAGATTTCTGCATGTGCCCCTGCTGAAGAGGTTCACTTTCTTTATTATTTCCCACTGTCGCTGAAAGAAATGGAAAATCCCAAATTTTGAGTTGTCACCAAACCTAGAATCTTCCAGTGGGGACACATGTGCAATAATGGTCATCTAAGAGGCGATTTTCTTCACTTCGGAGTGATTTCCTCTCACTTCCTGTTGTATCTACAGGACAGGAAGTGAAGCGAAATCTCCTATTAGGACACTGAGGGCAGATACAAACCTGATGGGTTTTAACCATTCCCTGCTCCATACAAAATGAACAAAAAAACAAAAACATTCAGATAAACTATAATGTCAGTTTGGATACTCGCTGTGAATTATTCCAGAGTTTCCAGGCTTCTAGCTGGTTCACACTCAGCGGCTTCTGTGTGATATGAACAGAAGAGCTGATGAGTTAGCAATAGTGAGGATTGGTGCCAGTTGGTATGTACATGGGGTTATGGGGCCAATATTTCAATACTAAAAAATGAGTGTAATTACAGAGCCTTACCTTCTGTCAGTGAGGGCAATTATAAAACAAAAGTAATTAGTAGGCCGAGTATAAAGCAAAGGTTAAAGGTTAGCCCGGATACTCGTTACCATATTGTGATTCCCATAATGAGGAGATGAGAGATGCTCGTACATCAGAAATTCGACCTCTCCCTCCATCTCATCCCTCACGCTTTTCCCAGGACGAAGAGGCACATTGAACAGGAACAAGTCCATTGTCCCGGTCACATGGTCTGGTCTTAGTCTCAGCAGTCAGGGTCTACATCAAAGACAAGATAATACTGTATAGATCCATCTGTACTGAATGGTGTGATGTAGAAGGAAGCAACAGTAAGTGTGTTAGTAAGGGTCTTGTTACATTCAGGAGGAATGTAAGATGAATGTTGTATTCTGTGCTATGTAGTTATAAAATTGTGCACTTTATTTTTCGGTGATGGTTTATGCCTTGCTTTGACTTTTGTATATGTTGTTTTATATGATGTACATCTTTTAGATGGTAATAACTTTTTTGTAGTCTGACCACAAAGTAGATTCCTGTTTAAAGCACTGAGCAAACTGTTGGCGCTATATAAATCCTGTATAAGAATAATAATAGTAATAGTTAACAAAATCAGATGGGTCATTAGGAAGAGGGGCTATATACCAATCTCAATGATTTGTAGTGATAGTAATCCAGTAACAAGGACATTGGTAGGCAATGATAAGCAGAGATGCCTTTGGGGTGATAAAAAAAAAATCAAAATATATGATATCCAAAAGACATTTTATGATTCCAGCTGCCATTTCTCTAGAGCAGGTTTGGGAATGTAATCACACATTGGTTTGAAACTGGCTTATTTTTATTCCACAAAATCCTCATTAGAGGTATGATCATAGTAAACAATAAAGTCATTCTGAGCGAGGTGAGTTTACGTAATATTAGGTAAAGTAATATTGAAGATATTGATAAGGAAGTTTAGAGTAAAAAAAATAATAATAAAATAATAATAAATAAATACTAAATATAAAATAATAAAAAAACACATCCTTGAGGCGGCGACGAGTGACGTCACACACCTGTTGGGGGGGGCACATTTTTTTATTCTCGCCACAGACGCAAAAGGAGCTAGCTACGGCTCTGCAGTTAGGTTTATGTATAGTTATGCAAGTAATATAATATTCACCTCCACCCTGATGTTGTGACAATGATGGGCCTGACACTGAATGACATAAGGAAGGGGTGACTAAAGGGAGACTTTAATGATTAAGGATGTGCAGTAGACAGAGAGATAACAGTGATCAGAGTGACCCTGAGTGGTTGTTGAAATAGTTTGTAAAGGGGTACATAATATGTTACGATATGTAATAACAACAGCATGATTGCATTATATAGTACCCAAACCTTTGGGTGTAATGTGCTGTCCATTTTTATGGTCATTCTTAACCTTCTTCCCCTGCAGATTTGCACGGTTCCACACCTCTGTGTGCTTAAATGGGACGCACTCTGCCAGTCGCATCAAGCAGGAGGGTCCCTGTGACTTCTCACACCTCTCCTCACCCTCTCGCCTCTCGGGCATCTCAGAGCTAAGGACAGCTCTCGTTCCTGAATCCGCTTTGCCACAAAATGGATTTAAAAACCGTCTGTCATCATACTTTTTAGACTCGGTGCACAGTCCCTTCCCAGGCTCTTTGACAGGCAGTAGCAGTTCTCCGTCTGCTCGCTTCCAGTCTGCAGGAAGAAGGGGATGCTCCGGCGAAAGCGTTGAAATTGTGGGAATTATTCATTCTTCCAACACGTCGCTGCCCTCCTGCATGAACAAGGCTTGTGTATCACCCACAAGGGTGCTGTTTAGTTCCGGAAGTGTCCCTATCAGCAGTCCCCCAAAATCTTCACCGCCAGAAGGTCTTTGTGGGTCACCCTCTTCTGCTTTGGGTATCCTTTCTAGTCCCGCTGAGGGTGAACTGAATACTCCAGAAAAGCTACACGTACCCTGCTCAGGGGTCACCGCCAACCTCCATCTAAACTCAACCCCAAGTGACTGTAGTAAGCTCAACTTCCTAAAGCAAGAACCAGAGGATAGCTATCAGCAGGGGCTTCTGTCTTCCCTCCATCTTCCCCCAGCAATGTCCCCCAAGGGGCTTACCAATGAACAAGACAAGCTTGGAGTAGAAGGGATCCAGCTATGCCGTTGGATAGACTGCAGTGCCTTGTATGAGCAGCAGGAGGAGCTGGTGAGACACATTGAAAAGACACATATTGACCAGCGTACAGGAGAAGATTTCACATGTTTCTGGGCTGGATGTCCAAGACGGTTTAAGCCTTTCAACGCTCGTTATAAGCTGCTTATTCATATGAGAGTTCACTCTGGGGAGAAGCCAAACAAGTGCATGGTGAGTACACATATCATCACTCAAATATGCTTTAAAGTACAGGTGAAACTCGAATAATTAGAATATCGTGCAAAAGTAATTGCAGTAAGTGCTGCAAAAGGGGCCCAAACCAAGTACTGAGTACATATGCATGCTTATACTTTTCAGAGGTCCGATATTGTTCTGTGTACAATCCTTGTTTTATTGATTGCATGTAATAATCTACTTTTTTGAGGTTGTGGATTTGGGGTTCTTGGGGTTTTCATGAGCTGTAAGCCATAATCATCACAATTATGACAAATCACGGCTTGAATTATCTTGCTTTGCATGTAATGAGTCTATCTCATATATTAGTTTCACCTTTTAAGTTGCATTAGTGAAATAAATAAACTTTGCACGATATTCTAATTATTCGAGTTTCACCTGTACATAAAAACCCGAAAATTATTGACATTTCGTTCACTTAAATACTGTGTATCAAAATTGTCACACAATTGTCATGTGTTTTTTTTTCATACAATAATTCAACTTCTTTTTCATCCTTTGTTGCATCTTAGCGTTGCTTATCTACTGCAGTCTCTTCACAGCCACTTGCCATCTACATGTACTACTGCAACTGCTGTGTGTCATTTACCAGCAACGGGCTTCCTGATGGAGACAACAGTAGATAATGGGGTTGATTTACTAACCTTATAAACACACCACGAACATGTATACACCTCTGTAGTGTGTTCCCTCCCAGCATGATCTATGGGTGGAATCTAAACACCTTTGTAGTGTGTACACACCCAGCAGGTGTGTTGTGCAAAGCCCTGTATGAATTGCAAGGTGATGTTGTGTAAATTAGCTCTATGTTATGTTGCTTGTGTTGATGAATGCAGGAATGTAAATGCATGAGCTAACCATTTTTGTCTAAACTGTGAAGCAGCATTATATATGCATCATGTGCATGATTTTTCCATATATGGCGTTAGTGGAAATATGCTTTTAGAGACTTTTTGGTTGATAAATACGTTTTGCTGTGTGAAAATCACACGCACCTGGTGCGTGCGTGTGTTTAGGTTAGTAAATCACCCCCAATGCCTCCATAATGTGTTGCATGTAGTCTCCATTGGGGGAGTGAGTAACAAAGTTAAAACACAGCAGAACAATTGGGAGACAGGGGCAGAATGTTGTCACCCTGTAACTGGAAGTGCCTGAGCAAGGATCTTAAAGTGACTCTAAACCCAAGAGTAAAATCTTAAAAATATTTTATTGTTTATCCGATTAACCGATTAATCGAACTTAATAATCGGCTAACTAATCGATTTTGAAAATAATCGTTAGCTGCAGCTCTACATTCAAATACCTGAACTATGAACAATACTGTATCTTATTTGTGTACCATTCGGCTGCAGATCCTCAGATCATCTCTGAATTGGTGCTGACACTGTCCTTCCTTCTGGAGGGTGGCTACTTTTGTACCCCATGGTCCCTGTGTGTGTTGTAAAGTAGCCAACGCTCTAAGCTCGCTCCCGTGATGGACTGCAATCTCATGTTTAGTTTACTCATTTGTATTGAGATTGTAGTCCATCACGGGAGCAAGCTTGGAGCGGTGACTACTTTACAACATGCACAGGGGCCATGGGGAACAAAAGTAGCCACCCTCCAGAAGGGAGGACAGTGTCAGCACCAATTCAAAGATCATTTGGGGCTCTACAGCCGAGTGATACACAAATAAGATACATTTTTGTTAATAGTTAAGGTACCTAAATACATTTTTAAGATTTAACTCCTGAGATTTGTGTCACTTTAATGCTTGGATCACCTAGTATTATTTTAATGAAATCTGTAGATTACAAAATATAATTGGCATTAACATGTTAAGGCTTAAGTGAGATTTTTGTAATTAAGTGTACATAAGTTGGCCTTTGTCAGAATGCTACCAGTATGGACCACAAAATTCTGTGGATACACAGTCAGATGACAGCGGTCATGAATGCCATCTGACTCAGTTGTGCCCAAGAGAAGTGATTGGCTGTAAGTGCATATTCTGGGGGTCACCAGAGCAGGTGTCCCCATTGGAAGATTTCCCTTCAACGTCTGTTTCGGCAACAACTGTAAAATGTTGGATTTTCCATTGCTTACCTGTACCAGGACAATCTCTGTAGCAAGTACACTTTAAGAAAACTTCAGGTCCTTAACTACTTCTGGGCTGTGGAAACTGAAACAGACCATTGCATACAAGTCCCCAAATGTAAGTAGCGGGGGTGCCAAGGAGAATGGCTGTCAGTGGTAAAAGCATGAGTTTTTTTTATTGTTACAGGCCACCCATTTTCATTCCTTAAAGTGCAACTGAAGCCAAAACTTTTATTTTTTTTAGTTTTGGATAGAGTGGAAAGAGATTAGACAGGGGCGTCCTGAGGCTGGGTGACACCCGGAGCGGTGTCCGAGTGTCACCCCGCTGAGACGTCACCGCGCACGCGTGGCAGTATTCTGCTACCTGCCGGCGGCCATCTTGGTAATGGACGCCGGCTGAGAGAGGAGGAGACAGCCACCCGGCGGGATAAGGTATGCCGCCGGGTCTCCTCCTCTTTCCTGATACTGTCGGGCGTTCGGTCCATGACCGAGTGCCCGACATTTCAGAGGGGGGTGACACCAAAATGACTGTAAGTCATTTTGGTGTCACCCCTCCAATGGTGTCCCCCGGGTGCGGGCCACACCCCCGCACCCCCCTTGTGACGCCACTGAGATTAGAACACATATCAGGTTCTTATTGGTGTCTGTGTCCCCATAAGGGAGATTCCCCCAATTTATTTGTCCTGGTGACCGTTATTACTGAAAGTGAAAGAAAATCTCAAAGTTTTGGTTGTCACCAGAACAGCAATTTAAGGGAAAATGTTTCAAACGGAGACACTAGTTCTGGAGACCCTGCTGACCACCAGCAAATTCCCTTCCATTGAACACGCCCGGAACCTGAGCTCATCCCAACTGGTGACCCTGATGACAACTAGGGCTTTTCCTCACTTTGAAGGGATTTGCTTTCACTTCCCGTTTTGGCAAATATACTGGAAGTGAAAGGAAATCTCCCCAATGGGACCCAGGTGGCAAAAAAAGCTGACAAGGGATATAACCCTCCCTTACTCTATCCAAAAGGAAAAATTTGGCTTTAGTCTTACAGTACTTAAAATTGTACTAACAAGTTTGATGGACAGCAAACAATTTCTCTTCTGTCGTTCGAAAGGTGGCAGCTAAATTGTCACAATAAATACTGCTGGGTCCAAACGGTGGCTGTAGACATCCTTCCCAATGACAGACATATTATGTGTTTTATTAGGCAAAGGAATTTGGGCGACTTGAAAACAGGAAACAAATGAGACATTTATATTGTAAAAAAGCTGTCTTATAAAATACCAGATAATCCTTTTATGATAGCTCTACAAAGTGATCTGAAGGTAAGCCCGGTGGTAACAGCACATCCTTCCATCTGCTGTCAATTATTACCCCCCTCCTCCTCATCATCTGTATACAGAAGGATTCCCTCGCTCGTTCGTAGCTTCCAGATTCCTCCGCTCTTCTCCACCCGTAAATATTGCTATTAAGCCGGGCTCTGCTCTATGGCCCGCTTGAGACGTTCAGTAGTAAGAGGAAGCTGTCTAATCTCCCTGCAATATCCTGTTATGTTTCATACTTAGTGTGTGTTGTTTTAGTTTTATTGCATTGGAGGTTTATCTGCATAATAATCAGAAAAGGGTCCAAGTATAATAATGAGGCAATGACTTCAAGACCTTCATGTTTGAAGATTAATTTTCCTGCTTACTTAGATTCAGTGTTCCAGACAATTGGAATTTTGATTGTCTGAGACAGCAGAAATAAGTGAACTCAATATGCTGGAGTATGGAAATGGAGTAACCTCCGTTGCCCTGGCAATGCTTGCTGCTACATTCAGCCTTCTAATCTTTAAATGGAGAGCGGTTGTTATTGGTGTGGACTCACACCTTGGAACTATATAGTAACTGTATGAAACAACACTTTAAAGCAGCCAACCTCAATCATTTTACTCCCAAGGAACCCTCAAAATATTTTCCAGCTCTTGGGAAACCCCTAGTGAAGTGATTATACCTGCAGCTCCGTGCAACATAGCATGCTTAGTAGGATGTGCAAAGTTTTCAATAGAAGAATAAGGAATGTGGTGACTTAGAGCAGGGGTAGACAAACTCCAGCCCTCCAGCTGTGGGGCATCTACAAAACCCATGAGGCATTGCAAGACTCTGACAGACACAGGCATGACTTCCAGAAGACGATGCATGATGGGGTTTGCCTACCCCTGTTCTAGAGTACTGTATATGACACCCAGAACACATTTAACTTGAGCCTTGCAAGATAATTTTTTTCTGGTGCCCAGAGTTGGGCTTTAAGGCTTTTATTACATATAACACCCCCCATAGAACACATTGTGGCGCTCTTCTCCATTTCTACAAGCTATAGTAAAGATATATAACATTTTAGTTGTATTCTCTTTTAGTAGTAGACATTTCCATCTAGTTCTGGGTCTCTTCACCTAACAATGTTGTCTGGTTAGTTGCCTCCATCCCCCGCTTTAGCTCCCTATACATTTCTATACATTCCAGTTTCACAGTATGTCTTCAATCACCCACCATTGATTTATTTCACACTTGAATACAAAGCCAGGTGGCGCCCCATTCCAAACACGTCCATGACCCAGTTTGGATTTCGACCCATAGTTAAAGGAACACTGGCATATACATTCCTGGTTGAACACTACAGTTTCATGCCTGTCATTTTGAACATTCACCATTATAGTTGATATATGCTGACAAGCTGTTATAATCTTAGAATATGTTTGGAGCACCGTACCATGTTATGGTTTATTGACAGTATGGATCTGCTTTAAGAGTCTAGGTCCATTATGTTCTTCTGTGACTTTAAACTTGATATATTAAAATAGAACTAAAGACAATACCTATTTTGGATAGAGTAATGGAAGGTCATAACACCTGTCAGTTTTTTTTTTGCCATCTGTGTCATAAAGGGGAGATTTCTCCTGCATTTCCTGTTCAATAGCCACAGCAGGAATTGAAAGGAAACCCCTCCAAATTGAGGGAAATCCCTGATTGTCATCAGGGTCACCAGTAGGAATGAGCTCAGATTCAGATCGGGTTGGGTCCGAAACTGAGCTCTTCCCAACCTGGGCGGGACATGGGGCTACCTGCCCAATCAGCTGCGGGCCAGGGCATTCCCCACCCCGCAGCTAAACATAAACAAAGAGCAGGATGCTTGTGCTGATGTCATTGACCTTATGTGGCCACATGGCCATATTAGCCATCATTGATCAAATCGAGTCATGTAGCCATATAAGATCAATGATATCACAGCATCAAGCCCCTCTTCCCTGCCGCAGCTCATTGGGAGGAAGCAGAAGGAGCTTCCTCTCAGGTGCTCAGGTTCAGGGAACTTAAAACTTGGGATTGTCTCTCACTTTTACTGTCAGTGATCACAGTCACTAGGACAAATATAGAGGGATCTCCATAATGCAGATACAGACAGGACTCTCCACACTATCCAAAACTTTACAAAAACATGTCGGCTTCAGTTCTATTTTGATAAACCTTTTTATTTTAGAAGGACCATCTTGGGCTTTATTCTTTTAATTAGGATAGCGCAGCAGTATTATTTACAAAGGCAAAAAATACTGCTGAACTACCCTACTTGAGTTTTCGTTTCTTGATACTACAATGCTTATTTATCTCTATGGTTTAGCTCCAGGTGCTCCTGGTGTTCCCAAATGTATTTAATTAGCCTGTTCAATAATTTACTGCCTTTAGTGCCTTCAGCTCGTTAACTTCCAGGGCTGCGTGATGTCTGAGCCTAGCTCTGAGACCAGCCATGCTGAGACAGTGTTTGTAGGGAGGGGTACTGCTGTGGATCTGCCCTCAGCTGCCCTGTGGCTTGGTCTGGCACTGGTTAGAAAGGGACCATCTGTTTGGTTGCCCGTTGGCAGTCCTTTCCTCAATATTAATCAGCTTTAGGGTTTTTTTAAAAACTATTTTGAAAGCATGTTGAATTTTCTTTCAATATTATTTATATGATTGATTTTTTCGCTCAGTGCCAGTATGATAAACATTACAGATAATGTGTTGAAAATAAAAAGCAGCATATACATATAACAAATAACATGTGTAGCATGCCCAACAGCACATACTGTGCTGAGAGCTCATCAAGTACATTGTAATGCATTGCACATCGGCCATAAATACTGATCACTCATGGTTCAGAGAATGGAAATAGAATCCAAATGTAACATTGTCTCAGCTTTCCTAACTGTAAATCTCACCTTGGCCTGCAAATAATTACTACTGTTGACTTAAAA
Source organism: Nanorana parkeri (assembly GCF_000935625.1). NCBI lineage: Eukaryota > Metazoa > Chordata > Amphibia > Anura > Dicroglossidae > Nanorana > Nanorana parkeri. Next base: position 279,499 of record NW_017306983.1, on the reverse strand, counting down.
ATGATGTAATGAAAGCACACGCACGAACTGCATTGGACACTATGTACATACTGTCTGCTACAATGACAAGCTACTGTGAACCCATTGCACAATACATTTACACATTATCTACAGCCACTCCATGTCATATACTGGAGAAATACATTTATACTTCAACCGCGTCTATTAAGAGGGCTTTCTGTACCATGTACTGAAAGCAGAAATCCATCCCTGGCTACCTTTGAATAGAGTGGGAAATGGTTGAGTCCCTTGTTGGGACTTTACTTCTTACAGTTACCCATATGGAGAGATTTATCCCCATTTCAGGTCCTGCTGTGACAGCCCGGGATTAGGGTGTACTGGTTTCCTTCTCTGTAGTGCAGATATTATAAGATGAGAAAACTTGAGTCTTTGAAGAACATCCTATGAATTACTGCCTGCGTTATAAATCCAAGCTCAAGTTTAGATTTTTTAGTTTTGGATAGAGTATGTAAGATTTAGAACTTCTGTTAGCTTTTTATTGCTTTTGAGGCCTTGATGGGGAGATCTTTCCTTGCTTCCTGTCCTGCTGAATATGTTATCACCTTGACAGGAAGTAAGGGAAATTTTCCAAAAGGTACAGAGCAAAAAAGCTACCCCTACTCTAGTAATGATGTGTTTTTCTTCTTGGAATTGGAAGATTTCACCTATTCCTGATGGCAACTCCAAATTTTGTATTTACCCTCACTTTAATTCCCAGAGACATTGGTGATCAGGAAAATTAGAAAGAGTAAATTTCCCTTATGGGCACACTGAAAACTTCTACCAGAGCTAGCGCCAAGCGTGCCAAGTCTCCCCTAGATGTCCCCGGAGATCATCGCCCCCCTGTTTGTGGAGCTGTCCGAGGAGCGACCCATCGACCCACCTCCCTTTGGCTTGCGGCTCCCATAGACTCCAATGTTATTGGACCAGACCTCACTCTCGAGGTTGCAGCTCTGGCCCCCTGCAGGCTAGGGGGTTCAAATTTGGGCAGAGGAGAGGTGCAGCTGGGTGCAGGCCAAATTGGGACGCAAATGACAACCTGACAGTGGTTCTAACCCCTCTCTATTCTTTTCAAATCAAAAAAATATATATTTACCCTTAGTCAAGGCCGAACAAATTTCAGGAGCCAGGTCACCAATATTCCTTAAGCCCTCATTTACGCTGGAATCGGCCTGCACGTAGAGCTCTGTGCTGCGTGCAGGGCCGTACCGAGCAGCTCCCGGGAAGGACAGGTGCTGCGTGTGATTAGTATGCAGCCCCCATCCTTCTCTATGGGAGTACGTGGCCGTACGCCCCCGTGCGCTCACCCGGCTCGGACGCAGACAGGATCCATCCTGTTAGCGTACGGGTACTCTCACCCGCACCCGCAGTGCGGGTGAGCGTAGGGGGGCGTACGGCTGCGTACTCCCATAGAGAAGGACAGGGCTGCGTACTAATCACACTCAGCACCTCTCCTTCCCGGGAGCTGCTCGATACGGCCGTGCACGCAGCACGGAGCTGTACGTGCGGGACGATTCCAGTGTGAATGAGGGCTAAAAGTTACAGCTAGCGGACAACTTTTTTAGGTTTTCCCTTGTTGTCAATGTTGCTGGTCACTAAAAGAAAAAAAAAATCTGCTGGCTCCTAAATTGGACAAACTGGTTCATGAATTCTATATTAGTCTGTCCACTCCTGCCCTTATACTTACATTTTAAGGTTTTTTTGGAATTAAAAATTAATTTTATAAAAAAAGTCAGAAAGAAACAGATATCAAATGAGCATAGCTGTTGTACAATCACAGCATAACGCTCATTAACATGCCAGGTTAAGTATGTTATCAAAGTAATATTTTATATAAACCTGCACCCAAACACATATTTTGGGCTTTGGCTTATCCTGCAAAGGTTGCATGGTCAGGGGGTTGTTTTCTGGAAAATCCGGCAAGGAAATATAATTGTGAGAAGTGTTAATTAACACAAGAAGATATAGCCCATTGACACCCACCTGTAACTGAAAAGAAAACAGTTTTGTGTGGAATTAGCATTTAAATTAGTGCTACTCATGAATCCAAATTATATTCATGTTCCTACATTGTGTGGCCCTAAGAGTGAGTGGAAGGAAAATATAAAATGAAGTCATATTTTTATTTTTCTTTACAAAAATGTCCTACTGTTTATCTACCATGGGGAGACATGAGATAATATACAAGATTCCTCTAAACTCTACATACATTACATTACATAGCAGTCATGTTGTTGGTGCAGCTTCTGAAGTTCTGAGTGTATTTAGCCACTATTGCTTGTCTGCAAACCACCCACAGTAAAAAAAAAAGATAATTTGTTAATACCCAAATGAAACCCACACAAACCTGCGAAAGGGCTGTGGCCAGCTTTGTACTGAATAGAAGCTTTGTTTGGTGCTGACGTAATGTATACACTCATTGTATATCTTGTGTTACGTTTGTAATGGCCAGGGCTGCATCACTTCATCAAAACACGGCATGATGGCAGAGGACTTAATTAGCAGCTTCAGGGGGAGCCCCGCTAGTTAAATATTGTGATTAGATTAATTAGAAGGGTTCTGACCATATTTCCAGCTTCTGTATGCTGTGAATTTTCCATGGTGGTCCGAGGAATCGCTGCAGCCGGTTTAACTCATCCACTGCCATTTCTCTAAACGAATTGGGCTTCATTATTCAACGGAGAGCAGGAAGTGGGCAGCTCTAGGTTGCTAGCACTGGTATTTGGAGATGGAAAAAAGATGCATACGTATAAAACAGAGGTGGTCAAATTAGGAAATTCAGAAGTCACCCTCTCCAATCCTGGAGCCAGCTCCATTAAACACAACTAGAGAAAACCTAAAAAGTTGGGGGCCAGCTGTCATTTTTAAGGAACGTTGACTACCTAGCTGCTGGGATTTGTCCAGCCCTGATTTAGAAGGTGCACTTTTAGCCCTTGTTCACACCTGAACGTTTTGTAGCGCGTTCTACGCTCGACGAACGCTCTACAAAACGCTCAAAAATATAAATCCCATTGTATTCAATGGTCTCGTTCCCACCTTGGCGTATTTCCGCCAGACCCTAACCCTAACGCGCTACGGCCCACGCCTGAAAAGGTACATGTACTACTTTGGGCCGTTTTGTTGCGCATTTCCATTGGGATACAGCCAAGTAGCCTTCGGAAACGCGCGTTTGTCGTGCGACTTTTTTACCGCGAATCGCGGTAAAAAAACGTGCGACGGTCACGCGACAGACGTGCATATGCAATACGCCTAGGTGTGAACGAGACCTAAGAGAACCAGTCACCAGTGGGATATGTAATTATCTGAACATCATGATTTGGTATAGTGCAACCTTACCTCTCTGAGAGTACTTACTTTTTATCACTTACTTATATCCCTGACGGTGTAGAAGTGTCAGACTAAATATCAGAATGTACGGCCATCCTTTTTCCTGATTGAGCTCAATACTGATAAAGGACACTCAGAAAACTGACATATAACAAAGGTGCTGTTAGGATTACATGAAAGAAAACGAAAGGTCTGTGTTAATTGACAATTGAACTACAGCAAAGCAGGCAGAGTGTCAGTTATCAGCCCTGGAGCAGTGAATGCATCAGCCACCATTGGGACCTTAGAGTCTGAGTCTAGGCTGATATTCATGCCTGGACAGAAAGAGAATTCAGGTGAATAACAGTACACACATCAGGCTCTGAGAGATAAGGCTGCACTATTATAACAATGTAAGAATGGGATATTTAGACTCCTTGACTGATACTCCTAAAAAGACAACTTTTAACATACATTAGCTTTTTAATATATCCATAGATACCTAGCAGCTTTGCTAATAACTGTTACCTTGCCCTTAGTTAATACCATGATTCTGGTCGCGAACCGAATTGGTTGCGAACCGAATCAAATTTCCCCATAGGGTTCAATGTAATACAGTAATACATAATACGGTAAAGTACTGTATGTGCTAAAAAGCACACAAAAAAGCTAAAACAGCAAGTGTGCACAGGTCTGTCTGTGACCGCAATCTCGACTAGAGGAAGCCACGACCACGTGTCAGAGCGGGGAAGATGGCTGCGTCACACGATGTGGAGTTCGCGAATGGAAGCAAAATTTTGCCGAACTTTCTGTTCACGAACCCAATTGTTCTCGAACAGAAGCGTTCCTGAACCGAGGTATTACTGTAGATGTCTACTTACTTTTGCCATATAGTGTGCAGTAGGCATGATGGTCAGCTTTCCACATTTCATTGTGCATA
>NW_017306983.1:236524-275236 GCF_000935625.1 Nanorana parkeri | reverse complement strand
TGACTGCAAGTGGTAAATATTAAATATTGCAAATAAATATTTCATATTAACTCAGCTAAAAAATAATAAGTAACACATTTTAAGAAAATTTTACATTGTGGTACTAAGCATAATAAATAAAATATATATAAGGGAACACTGTACATATAAACCAAGTTCAGAGATTGTCAGAAATAGATTATGCGAGGAATTAAAACCTTTTGGGACTGCTATAAACAATTATTACATTCCTAAAAGGGTTTAATTTTACATGTCTTATTATAGAGATCAGTTTGTACCGACGTCTCTGGCAAAGCTTAGTTAACTCTGTACACTTTTATTAACAAGCAGCCCCAGAAGAAACACAATAATGAAATACATGAAATAAACCAATTACCCAAGTTCATTATTAATTTACAAGCATATTTAAGAGGCTTTTCCAGGGTAAAGCAAACCTTTAGTGCTTCGTGGTCCTTTTCTGTCTACTATTAAGGTATCCGTCCTTTTATTTTTGCAAGAGAAATTGAAGAAAACGGTATATTTGTTTTACACGTTACCTAGCAATGAGTCAAGAACCCATATACCCACTTATACTTGCGCCTAGTAAAACTCGAGAAAACCCTGAAAGAATATGAAGACCAGAGATTGATCACAACAATGACAAGAACCATGAATGTGGCATCTTGTCCTTATTGTAGTTGGTGGAAGGGGTTGTTTTATGAGAAAATGCCATGGATGTTTATGTATTATTGGATTTTAATCATTTCAAGCTCAGGGCCATTTCATATTCTGGGACAAACATTTCTTTTTGTCATTAAACCATGTAATTGAGAGCACAACGATTGTGATCCCTTTCATTTTCCCAGGAGTTTTCTATTCAAGCACAGAAACAGACCTTTTCTTTCCCATTTAAAGGAGAATTTAACTTTATTCTGGAGATTGGGGGATGAAGCAGTGGTTATGTAATAATTCTGTTCGAAAATCTTACTTTGAGTGGTTCTCCTGTCTGCACAGTTCCCATAGACTTCTATGAGTGTGACGCTTGCTGCAAAGAGAATTGTAGGTTGACAGCAACTGACAAGTGCCTTGTAGATAATGTCCTCACCAGGATTTGAACTGGGGGCCCTCAGACACTGCAAGGCAGAAGTCCTAACCACTACATCATATGCCTGATGGAGAAAGAGTCCTTGGGATCTTGGCATCATTACTCAGAGAGGGGTAATCAGGGGGGCCCCCCATCACATATTTGCTATGGTGCCCCATGATCTGTAGTTATGGCCCTTAGCTGTTGCCTAACTTTTCAGGTTCTCTCTAGTTATTGTCATTGGAGCTGGCTCCTAAAAATAATCCTGCTGCCTACTGGATTGGACAGACTGGCTCGTGAACTCCATATTAAGTTGTCCATCCCTGGTATATATGATTACAGTACTCTGGCTTATGGTGTCATTAAGATGAAAGTTAACCATAACTGAATGACATTTAGCTTAGTTTGTTCAAGCACAATGTATGACTTTATTTATTAGGTACTTGTTTTTACCCTTTTTTACCATTTGTTACAACTCAGAACGGTAGATATCCTGCAACCACTTCCTGTCTGTCTGCATGCATGCATTGTAGCATTGGCTGCACCTAATTTCTCAGGCTGGGCTTCCTGATGCAGATGTTCCCATTGGACCATTCAGTTTGCCAATAAGAACTCTTAGCAGATGACTTTTGTGACTTTCCCTGCACTCTGTCTCTGCACCCTCCCTTTAATTCTGTACTTGTATATGCCCCAAAAATGATCCAGTAGTTGATCATGTGGAAGAGTGTGATCTCCTAACCTGACCATGGATGCCTAGCTAGCTAAAACATAGCCAGTGTTGAGGCTCATGTACATAATCCGGTGACCATTGACTCACACTGGAAAATGATTCCATTAAAAATAGTCCTGGGTGTTGTAGGAATAGTTACATTGCTTTGAAAATACTCTGTTATCTCTTTTTGTTCGTTTTTCACATTCTGCAATGCTAAAGGTCTCTTGAGGTGCCCAGTACTAAGGGGTCACCTCGAAGGAATCCTTTTTTTTTTAAACAAGTAATTCTAATGAAAACAGGCAGTTTAGTTTTTACAACATAGAAAAAAATAGTACAGAGATATTGCATGCACACTGTGGGGTGTATTTATAAACAATTCACAAAGCATTCATCCTGTGAAACTCTGTGAACGTTCATTCTGTGTAAATGAAGGGAAAAAAACAAATGTTAATAGCATATTTTCTTTCCAAGTCGAAAGTAGTAGCAGGATAATACCACATTCTGGCCACTTGATGGAGCTGAGGAGCATAGGAAATAAATATTGACGTGTTTATTTCCTATGCTCTTCAGCTCTAACTAGTCACCATAATGCGGTATTTTCCTGCTACTACATTCGACTTTGAAAGAAAATATGCTATTAAAATTATTTTTTTCCTATATTTGCACAGAATGAAGAGTTCATGGAGTTTTGCAGGATCAATGGTTCAGTGAATTGTTTATAAATACACCCCTATGTATATACATGTGGAGTAAAGAATTACCAAGTCGGGAAAGATTACCAAGTCACATTATAAAGACAACATGGCAAACAAGGTAGCATCTACTGTACATACAAAATCTCAATCTCAATAAGATGAGTTGATCATTACAATATTATGGAGTACAGTGTTGGCATAGATTGCATGAGTATGACTTATAAGTAGTAGATGGTAAAACATTTGCCTATTGTAGCACCTTCACTAAGTCACCTTTCCCGTACAATGTGCAAAACACTATCTGCAAGGAGTTTGCATGTTCTCCTGTGCTTGCGTGGGGTTCCTCCCGATACTCTGTTTTTTTCCAACACTCCAAAGACATGCTAGTAGGTTAAGTGGCTCCTCTCCAAAATTGTCCCTGTATGTATGCATGTGAGATGGGGACCTTAGATTGTAAGCTACTTGAGGGCAGGGACTGATGTGAATGTGCAACTATGTAAAGCACTGCTTAAATTGTCGGCGCTCTATAAACACCTGTAATATAATATACAATTGTTTGTTGAATAGGGCTCAACATGCCAAAAAAGGTTACCAAGAACCTATGGAACATTGAAGCTACAAATAAAGTAATCATAAATCAAAGGTGGTTTTGTGTGTTTCCTTAGTACACAAAGAAGTACGCTGGATTAAGTATCTAATCTGCCTTTATTACAGTTCGAAGGCTGCAACAAGGCGTTTTCAAGGCTTGAGAACCTGAAGATTCACCTGCGAAGTCACACAGGGGAACGTCCTTACCTATGTCAGCACCCCGGCTGCCAAAAAGCGTTCAGTAACTCCAGCGACAGAGCAAAGCATCAGAGGACTCATCAGGACACAGTAAGTGGGGACATAGGAAGGAAGTGGTGTGGAGGGTGTGAACGTGTGAGTGCTGTTGGACATGTTGATAGTAAGGCCTCATTCACGCTGCTGTATAATATGCTGCACATGGATGCACGCAGCGTTTTTTCCCATATGCAGCATATGTAAATAAATGGCTCCATACACATAGCTGCATATGGAGCCGTATTTTTGCGTTGCGTAAAGGTGCGCAAAAAAAATTTAACCGAGATGCGTTCGGGCTCGGAATTTCTGCGTATGTTACGCGTGTGCGCACATATGCAGGTATGTGCGTACAGTACATTAAGGTTTCTATTAAAAATGATGCATTCTGGGATTGCATACAGTTCACGCATATACGTGCATACATACGCACATATACGCGACTATACACATCTACAAATATGCGTACAATTTTGCTCTTGCGTTGTGTGTGAATGAGGCCTATATGAAAATGTTTTTGTGTGATTATTTTTTACATACAAGCAATGTGAATGATCAGGTTAATGTAAATGATTTTTATCAATGTAGTCATATATACAAAACCTCTTTTTTTTCCAGTCTGCACAGGCTGTTTAAAAACTATTCTATAAACGGCATATCTTGAAATTGATTTTGTTTCCGCAGCTGTTTAGCATAAATGCAGATTGTACTGTCTGAGTTACCGATAACAATTAGAGGAGAATTTTTTATGAATATCAGGAATTCAACATCGTCACTCACAGGAAGTTGTTTCTTTTCCCCCACGCATCTAAAGAAAGCCCTATTTCTTTGAAGTCATAGTAATATCACCACCCAGCTCGAAGATTTCTTTGGGAGGAGGAGTCTGCAGGCTGTGTCACATAGACGGTTCACTGCAGAACTAGAGGGAGGGTATTGTTAAGACCGGTCACCCCACACACAGCTAGCCGGCTAGGGTGACCAGTCTCCTTAATAGGAAGTACTAAAAAAAGAATAGCAGGCAGCATTTCCTGATGAACTGGAAGGGCAAAGGAGCCAATCCCAGATGAAATAAAAAGAAAGCAAGTTTTGCTTCGGCGGTTGCTGCAATTGATTAAGAAAAACCTCTGCATGCTGCCTCTTTCTTGGCCTTATGCAACCAACACGAGTTCGCATGTCTAAGATATAAAATGATACCATTTAATCTCCCCTCCCTTCTTTTTTAATAGGCAACCTTCCTTAACTTCCAACCTTCCTTACACCTAACATCTTTCTGTTAGAAAGACGACATTCAATCTCTGTGTGCTGATTGTAATTTTGTATCCTTGTTCAAATACATTTTGTAGCTTCACCTTAAAAATTAAGAAAAATTGCTACCCTGCTGGTCACTCTCTCCCCTCCGCTTCGGCTTGTAGACTGTCAGTTAGCGTCCTCATGTGTAATGCAGGGCTATGGACTCTGCATTAGATGTGATGACATCAGTGGGCCTCAACCCACCAGAGCATAGGGGGAATGGGCTGAGTCTTGGAACCAAACCAGTGGGACCAGGTTACAAAAACTCCCTATCAGAATAGACAAAGACGAGCAGTTAACCCTTGCAGGGTGGGGGTAGTAGTCCCACTGCAAGGGTAGTTTTGTTTGGAGGTAGGCTTTAATCAGCAGAAGCAATGGAAGACCAAACATTATCTCTATGCCATTCCAAGCTCCCAACAATGCAGAGGAGAAATTCAAAGAATACACATTCTTCCAAAGTGAGCCATAGCAACAAAAAAAAACCAGAGCCTTGTACGAAAGATAATTATTTAAAGGTCAAGGAGGAGATGAGTTATATCTATGGTGAAAGTAGGGAACCCTTGTAAATGGACAGACAAGGTGCCAAAGTTGCCAATAATCATGCCCAGATACATATGTGTGGCTTATACACAGCTGGTTCTTGTCTCTGGAGCACAAATTATATTTACTAGTTTGCATATCCACATAATTAAACCAAAAACTGGTTCTCACGGCACACCCACTTAGACGTTTGGCCAGAATATTGGCGGCTGTGAGAACACTTTACATAATGCAGCCCAATATGCAGAATATACACAACAAAACAATAAAAACATGAATAAAATTAAAGTAATACACTTATTTATTCTTTCCATCTCCTAGACTGAGAGCTTAGCTGGGTGTACACCAATACCATACCAGAGCCAAAAAAAAAAAAAACTGTAAAGAGTTTAGAAAACACATACAGTTCTGTTACCTGATAGATGTTGGCTCAGTATCCCTGTAAACATAGTCATGTGTAATACAATATGTTGTTGTTTTGTGTGCCAGCGTACGTAATGGTCTGTAGTTGCTGTAACGTTATGACTGACTGAATGCTAAAACATGGAAAGGAAAGAAAGTCAACTGACCCTCACGAGTGAAAATAGTTAATGCAAAGGATAACTGCACTTTTAGCAGACCTATCTTTCAGGGCTTATCTCCTCGTACTAAGCATTTTGTCAGGTGGTGTAACTATAGCCATGGCAGCAGCCCATGCACCTGCTATGGGGCTTGAGAGTAGGTTTTCTGATGTCATCATTCCAGAGGAGCTGAGGTCAGATGCACAGGATCATACTTTGGGATCATGCTGTCCCTAGTCACAGATCTCCTTTGCATCCTCCAGATCTGTGAGTAAATTTATTGCATTTAGAGCTTCTGGTCATCTATTATTTTTTTGTTTACGGACTACTAAACCCCAATGTTCAGCACTCTGTGGCTGGGTTAGTAAATAGGGTGGGAGAGCTGCCTGTCCTTGATTTAAAGGAGAACTATGAGGTCAGTGATTTCCACTCATCCTCATAGTTAGAGCTGACCTGTGACAAAGAAGCTGTCACAGGTCAGCTCTATTGATCAGGAAGTGAACACATACCGTCACCCGCTCACTTTCCGATCATCTCCCTGCAGAGAGCGGTACTGTCAGTCACCGCTCCCCACAGGGATTGCACTGAGTGGAGGAATGGACAGGGGAGGGGGCGGGCAGAGCCGCTGTCACTCACGCAGCTGGGTGGATCCAGACATTATTGTCGGGATCCATCCCTGCTGCGGCGCTCTAAGTATATAGCGAGCTATAATGAATGATGTGAAACCTCGCGCCACTACTCTAATCAAGTTAAGCAGCAGCTGAAATCTGTGTGGTCAGATATAACGTATGAAATTAATTTTACCTTTACCTTACCGGCTTTTACCATTAATTTCATATAGCGAGCTATAGCTCACTATATACTGAGCTTTGGGTCACGGTAAGAGGTTAGTATGTGTCCTCCCGTGACCCTAAAGAGAACTATGGGGGAAAACACTTACCCCATAGTTCTCTTTTAACTATAATTTATGTTAAGATCAATTATACTGTTGTCCCAAATGAGACTGCTGGGTGTCACAGAAAGAGGTCGCTGGGTGGTACTAAATTTTGCTATGGGGCCCCATGAATTGTAGTTACGCTTCTGATTTTTGTCAATAGCATTTGCTAGCCAAACTTGAAGGTGGGACTTCTATTGAAATGAGTGGAGTCTTTGGAGTGCATGCACAGGGGGCACATTGATTGGCTTGGAAGACTTTGAAGGAAAGGCTGTTTGTCCACTGAGGATCCCCACTGCCCTGTGGGGTATATAAATATATGCTATTTACTAAATGCTCAGCAGAGGGAGCTCAAGCACTGAAAAATGAGTGCTGTGCAAATGCACTTTTAAAGTAGAACTGTGTATTAAAAGGTTCTATATTTGTGTCGGTTTCTGAATCTGGGAGGGTTGCTTCTATGCATACCACCCATCCCCTACCACTACGAGGTCTGATGTGCTAAGAAGGAGTGGCCGCACACATTTTTATAAACAAAACTTTCATGCCTTCCTGTTATGTTGAACCTCTGATTTCAGAACCTGTCCAAGAACCAAGTCACTGCCCAGGAACAGTATGCAAATCAAAAAAGAAGTTGTAATCCGCATAGTTATTCGAGGTCAGTGACAGCAAGAGGGTCAGCATGACAGCCAGAAACCAGAATTTTAAAAAGAGGTCAGCAATGGATGTCCTGTGTTTTTTCAGGACAGGATTCCTTTAAATTTCAATGAGAGAGCGAGAGTCTGAAGGCAAGCAGCTTCTGGAGTGCTCTCTCTTTGAGAAACCCATAGGGGCTGATTTATAAAACTTCCACTCAGCCATATGCTGGGTGAATGCAGTTCGCACGGCATTCCTGCTACATAAAAAATGCTCCACGGCTCCATTTAGCGGCACAAAAGTTTCTATGAAAAAATACTGTCATATGAAGTCAACGTGCTTCTAGTGGAACATTTAAAGGAATCCTGCATTGAAGAAACATAGGGCATCTGTTGCTGACCTCTTTCTTAAAATGCTATTTTCTGGCTGTCATGATGACCCTCTTGCTTCAATCATTTGAGTCATTGACCTTGAGCAACTATTCAATGACTTCTCACCTTATCTTATGCTCCTCGACTCCATCTAGTGGTGGGAATGTTGTGTGAAAGCGTATGGCTGGTCGGAATCTTTATAAATCAAATCCACAGTGTTCTGTGATACCAGTGCCGTGGGTGCTACCTTGTATTGAATGTTTATTTGTATAATAAAGATGTTGCAAAAATAAAAAAAAACCTCTAAAAAAAGAGTAATAAAAGGGAACAGACCCCAGACCTATAAAAGTGAACTTTTTGTTTTACCACACTGAATACAGAAGACTCTGTAATGGTACAATGGATGTCTAGTGTGTTATGTACAACAATTCATAACTCATTACAAGCTTGCTGGGTTGGGTGTTTTTTTTTATATCACGTCTTGAAAACATTAAAAAATCTTATGTCTGTATTGTTTTTCCCTTTTGCTTCTACTAACCTATGATTTTCTCTTTCTTTTCTATCTTTGTGTGAAATGTAAATTCACAACAGAAAGGTAATGTGATTCACTTTGTGCACTACATACAGTAAATAACATATAACTGATGAATAAATGAAGATTTGAATAGATGTGAAATAAGCAGGAAAGTGTACACATGGGCAGGATTCACACCTACGACCTCCTTTCCAACAAGTGCAGGGAGGTGCAATGCCACTCATTTATTCAGTGTAAAGAATGGCACCTGCCCTTCAATGCCACACAAGGCACATAATAGGGAATACTTACTTTGTGTTGTGGTGTACTAAAAATAAAATGAGGCAGGTACTTTTTTATTGTTCATTAAAGCTCATTATAATATATTTAAGGGCCCGTTTACACTAAAGTGTTGTGCTAAACGAGTTCTAAATTCCCAAACTTTTCATTTTTTTGTTCCCCATGATCCCTGTGTATGTTGTAAAGTAACTACCATGCCAAGCTCACTCCTGTGATGGACAAAGATCAAAATACAAATTGATAAACTAAACATGAGATTATAGTCCATCACAGGAGTGAGCTTGGAGCGGTGGCTACTTTACAACACACACAGGGATCATGGGAAACACAAGTAGTCAGAAGGAAGGACAGTATCAGCACCGAGTCAGGGATGATTTGAGGATCTACAGCCGAGTGATACACAAATAAGATACATTTTTTGTTAATAGTTAAGGTACTTGAATGCATTTTAAAGGATTAACTCCTGAGTTTAGTGTCACTTTAAGATGTATGGATGCAGCCACTGTCTGCAAGACCTGTTCTTCATACCATTTGTACTATGTCACATGAAAGGTAAGACACTGTGGGACAAAACTTTATAATACTCCACCATTCAAATTACCTATACAGATGCTCCTCGGTTTGTGATCAATCGAGTTATGATTTTTTGCACAGTACTGTACAGTAAACCCCCCGTTATTCGGCACCCACTGATCGGTAGGTGGCGGATAACTGTAGTTTCTGGTTGCTTGAGCGTTAATAGTAACTCTCAAGCAACCTGCCCCGAGGCGATCCGCTTCCCTATTCACGTGCCGGCTCACTTTTGCAGCCGGCAGGTGAATGTAAACAGCCGGGATAAATAGAAAGACTGCTATTGGCTATTTCAAATTGCAATAGACAATAGCAGGCTGGCTATTTCACCTGCCCACTTAGCAGAGGAGCAGACCTGAGCGAGAACTTTCTCCCTCAGGCCCACTCCTCCTTTTAGTGGGTGGGGATTCAATAGCCAGCCTGTCTTTATAATACTCCACCATTCAAATTACCTATACAGATGCTCCTCGGTTTGTGATCAATCGAGTTATGATTTTTTGCACAGTACTGTACAGTAAACCCCCCGTTATTCGGCACCCACTGATCGGTAGGTGGCGGATAACTGTAGTTTCTGGTTGCTTGAGCGTTAATAGTAACTCTCAAGCAACCTGCCCCGAGGCGATCCGCTTCCCTATTCACGTGCCGGCTCACTTTTGCAGCCGGCAGGTGAATGTAAACAGCCGGGATAAATAGAAAGACTGCTATTGGCTATTTCAAATTGCAATAGACAATAGCAGGCTGGCTATTTCACCTGCCCACTTAGCAGAGGAGCAGACCTGAGCGAGAACTTTCTCCCTCAGGCCCACTCCTCCTTTTAGTGGGTGGGGATTCAATAGCCAGCCTGCTATTGGCTATTGCAATTTGAAATAGCCAATAGCAGTCTTGATACAGATTCCCATTATGTACTGTCTGCTGCTGATCGCGCAGTACAGGACACAAGTGCAATTCTCAGTTTGCAATATTTTTGGGTTACAACGGGTTTTCAGGAACGTAACCCGATCGTAACCTGAGTAGTATCTGTATATAGTCATATGGTTTACATCACTGGTAGAAATACTGATGATTGTACACCCTAATGTATCTCAGTGGAATACCTAATATTGCTACAATTGCAAAGTACTATTTTGTTATAGTTGTATCGCCTTCTAAAAAAATTCAATATAAATATCAAAACAGGAATTGAGAGTTGTATATAACTTCAGCTGCCTATATCTCTGGATTTACTGATCACTAGGCATGCAGTTTTCACTAAAGGTCACCCATGCTCATGCATGTTTTCATCGCATGCTCATTGTGATTAACCTAGCTGTGTGAAAGGCTGCAAATGTAGTAAACCTATTCCCGGAGAGCTGAATACAGAATCCTCTAAAGGTTTCCATATCCAACCGCTAATCTTTCCATACTTTTACACAGAAACCGTACGCCTGTCAAATCCCGGGTTGCTGCAAGCGATACACAGACCCCAGCTCATTACGGAAACATGTGAAAGCCCACACGGTGAAAGAGCAGCAGGTGCGCAATAAGGTAGGAACACTACATCAGTGAGGACAATTCCTGTAGAAAGTGTTTGATTTCTTGCTCAAGTTAAAGTTTCCTGAGAAACTCTATTGTATGAGAATCCTTTAGATTTGTGGAATGTATAATTCCATAGTAAATTGATATGTTGGTAAGTTTTCCAAACCTGCATTTGCCCAACATTGAAATTATAAGTGACATACGGGCCCACTTATAAAGCACTGGTATGGAATACCTGGTTTTCTATGTTTTCTAAGATCCCCCATGCTTTATAAAGTACTCTTATGTGTTTTATAAATGGGCTTCGTGCTTTGCTTGGTTTGGGACTCAGGTGCAAGTGAAGCCCCATTCATTTTAATCAACGGGAAAAACTGTGATGGGAGGAGGACCTGTGGTCCCTCTAGTTTGTTTCATCAAAATACACCTGTCATGAGATAAATATGGCAGCCTCTATTGCTGGCCTCTTTTTGAAAATACTAGTTACCTGGCTGTCTGTCTGGTTTTAACTGGACCCTAAAGGCCGGTTAACACCATAACCGAGCCAGAACGCACTGAATATGGTGTGACCCGGCCATAAGGAAGCATGACATAAGTGAGAAGTGTCAGAATTCCATATCTCAATGCTAGCTCCAAATTGAAGGTCAGTATTGTTTCAAAAGGTGTTTTTTAAATGTTTTAGTAGGCTATTTTTTTATCCTTGACTGGAGTTCTGCTTCAAATTTGACTTATTGCAGTTGCTGTCAGTATACGTCAGGGGCGCCCACAATTTTTCGTCTGGAGATCTACTTTTCAAATGACGAGCTCAATGAGATCTACCAATGAAAAAACACCTGCATTTTGGGGCATGGCGGTGCATTGAAGTCAATGGGATGGCAGCCACACCCCCCGCCCGCAGATCGATCGCACGCACCCAGTACACAGGCACATTAGTGCCTGCATTCCGGTCTAGTGCGATCTGCAAAAATGCTGCAAGCCGGCTTGCGTTTCTGTGCATTCTAGAGGCTGAACACGCAGACTTTGTGGTGCAAACTGGCCCTCTCTCTTGGCCGTCTCTTCTCTCTCTACGCGCTCTCTCCCCTGTTTCTATCTGCTATCCTTATCTACCGACTTTGCACACAGGGAGACGTGTCCCGCCTCTTCCCGTCTGCGGCATCTGACACATTCAGCCGCACTAGCACCGCGGGAGGGAGCTCAGGTCAGTGAGCTGATCACGATCTACCAGTGTTTGCTTTGTGATCTACTGGTAGTGCGCTATCTACCTAATGGGCACCCCTGGTATACGTCATCTTACTTCCATGTTGCTGGTAGATATTGTTGCAGCACTGTTGCCTGTGCTTTAAGTATTTCCTTCTTCTGTCACTGTCATTCCTCTCACATTAAGCGCTTAAATGTAAAACATATGCTGACTTGGGGCCTGACCGCAGTTAAATAGAGAGAACCTTTTCAATTCACATATTAAGCTGTTTGTAAGTTTTAGCAGGAATTTCACTCGGGAAAAAAAGAGGATGGGGACTGCATCTGGTTGGCTTTGAGCATGTGGTCATGTCCATTTAGAAAGGCAAAACATGGGCAGTGGAACCATAATATTGCTTGAGAACATGGTATGGGCCACATCAACAACTTGCTATAGTTGTGTATAATTAAATTTATATGAGTTGTAGAATTTCTGTAATGGAGCCTGGCAATGGCCTAAGGCTTCCCATAGGCTTTAGATAGCAGTCTGGGGAAACAGGCAGTCGAATGTTCATACATCTCATACATAGTTGTAGTAAATCATAGGGAGATTATACAGAGATTGTACAATCAGGATTGTGTATAGGCAGCTTTAGAAAGATTGTGAAAAGATTGTTGGTACAAAAGATCAATCTTGGATGAACATCGGACCTGGAACTTTTTTCCCATTTTTTTTCCTACTAAATAAACATTCTTCTCATTTTTATTTTAACATAATAAACAACTGATTTATTATACCTTATACACATGGGCAAAGTCTAAAATCTTGGTCTATAAATTTGTGGGGGGTGCAACTCCATATCAATGCCCATGATTTTGAAATGGAATTTCAAAGACGCTCATAGATATGATGGTCAGGCGTCCACATACGTTTGGCCATGTAGTGCAGGTACTGAATGTGCCGAATAGAGAATGTTGTGTGTCACTAGCTGTCACTCTCGGTACTCACTGTGTACAGTTTTCTTACAGGCACAACACACTTCGGATGGCAAGTGGGCAAAAGCCATCACCCATGAAATTCTGAATGGTACTCGATCACGTGACATGCTGGCAGGTATGTTCAGGTTCCACCAACCCAGATCAAATGATGTTTCAGTCCCCTGACAACCACCTACTACACGGCAGTTTCCAACTGGTTATAATTACATACAGATGGAAAAGCATTTGTTTCATAGCCATTAATCATAATTGTAAATACTTTGTTTCTTTTTGTGAATGATAAATCTTTTAACCCAGTGCTGCTGGGGAGTTAGAAGTGAAGTCTCTCATATGCAGCGAGGACACATTTTAACTGGGATAGCAAGGGTTATATTCCAGCTCAGAACACGTATTGTCTTTATTTATTTCAAAGAAACCACAATATTAATGTGCAGAGAGGCGCCTCCGGCCTTTCATTATTTGAATGTTTCTTGCAGCCGAAAGCTTAACTCTGCTGAACTGTTCAGAGCAAGCAGCTGGGATGTCAACTGCTGTACACTGTTTATTTTTATTCTCTTCAATTATATAGAACTCCGTATTCCGCAGCTATATATGGAGATCATTGAGATTTTAGAAAAGAATAACATGGGATTTAAAGTGTATGCAAATCCTTACAATGAACTTTCCTACTTTGCTCCCTTTTGGTCTGTTAGATATACCACTGAAAGCATTTTGTTATATGCAATGCAATGCAGTATGTTATATGCAATATAATGCAAAATAATAACTATTGATCCTGCCAGAGATCCAAAGAGCTTTTAGCTTCCTCTATACTGTGGCTCTGCTGTAGTGTTATCAACCCTGCTCAGTTTAATCTGTCAAGTACATTACACCCACTATGTTGTGGAGATGAGGAGAGAGGTAGGTGTGCTTTAGTCCTGCCTGTCCTAAGGTGACAACACAGTCTTTCCATAGGTATAGAACGATTAGTAAGTGTTGTCACAATAGGACAGGAAGTGTGTTAATGGCCCTTTAATTAAAGGGAAAAAAGCTTGAAAAAGGAAAACTAATGGACCACATCTAAGGAATGGTAAGCTGCAATATGTTTAATTTTTGTTCTTAGGTTTAAATACACTTTAACTTGTGAAGTTTAAATCCTACCCAAGGAGGTTCTTACCCTTTTCTAATCTTTCCAAAACTAAGAAAAAATATTTGCCCAGATTTACACTTTAAGCTGCTCAAGTGAGTTTATTTTAAAGGACAGCTTTAAAGTGTATGTCCAGACAAAATTAAAGTGTATGTCCAGGCAAAAGTTATACTCACCCAGGGACCGGGTGAGTATAACTTTTTTTTTTTAACCTAGACAAAAACAAGCAGTTAACCATTGCAGTGCGGGGGTAGCGCCACTGAAGGAGTTAATAAAATGTGCACCCAGAGTTCCGCTTTAATGAGCTTGTGGTCCAGGCTCCCATCAGACATACACACACATACTAGGGGAGTCACTTTGGACTTTGGCACATCACTTAACCACTGTTGGATGATAAACACCAACAGAATAATGTCACGGGTCCAGTGCCCTTCTTCCACTCCCAAATATTTCACTGGAGTCAGTGTATGTGTATTTTTATAATGTTCAGAATATAATGTCATGCTATTGTGTCAATAAATATTTTTGTGGTTACTTGATGTGGTTTTTATACTATTTATTCTTTAGTTAGTTTGAGTTTCACAGCTTGTGCCTTGAAGACAGTCAGTCAGCAATGACAGCTCCCAGTTTTCTATCCCGACTTGTTGACTTAAAGCTGTTTTTAAGAAAACCGCTACTGAGAGGAAAATGAGTGTTGGCATTGCACCCCATTTACAGAGGGGTGTTAATCTAACAGGGAGAACTTGCTGATAGGCTGGGAGCAGATTGATGATCTCATCATCATGCAACTAGTCTTTCACTATCCAATCACAGGCTGGGGTAGGTCCCTGACCAGGTTGCACTGCTTTAATTACAGTGGAGAAAAGGGGGTCAGGGACCTGACTATGAAGTCGGGCAGCAGTGAGAGAATCCTAACAGTGACAAAACAGCATTGAAAACAATTATGACTTAGGTATTTTAACTGTGCTTTCGTCTGCTTTTCTGTAGCACTGCCTTTACAATAAAAGGTCAGTGTCATTTTATTCTGGCACTCATGCTTGTTTGTACCATATCATGCATTTCGTCCATACCATAGCAATGTGCTAATAAAATACATTTCCCTGTTTACAGGTCTGTATAGTTTATCTTCCAATAACCACAACATAGTGAACCTAATGTCCCCGGCTTCTTCCCGATGTCCAGATATGGAGGCCCCTTCTAGCTGCCTGATGTCAGTCACAGAGGGCGCTCTAGAGAGGTAGGTATGCTAGCCTACATGTAATTTCATTCTGCCATCAGTTTGTCTTTCCAAATATGCTGATTTTGAAAACAAACCCATTCACAAGTCATTAGAGATTGTTGTTCAAATGTATCTACAGTTGAGCACGGTTCCAGAAGCACAAGTCCTAATTTACTAAGTATGTAAACATGAAGTTCTGTGCATAAGGACAGACATTCATCACTGGAGCCTGTAGGCACACAACTTTTGGCACATTAAGTAACACCCCTCTGCTAGGATCACCTTTAATGTCATTTACTTGTTTTCCTGGTTGTAATATCTTATATGATATACTGTATGTATATGCAAATTATTATTATTTATTTTACTTATTGATAAAGTAGGGTAGTATTTAAGCCCTATTACGTTATTTTTTGCTATATGTGTCCTATTTGAGAGGTTTCTCTTTACTTCATATACAGGAAATGAGGGAATTCACTTCTAAGTGGTTGTTTTAAAAAAAAAGGTGTCCCTATTGGAAGATTTTCCCTCATGTTTTGTTCTAGCGACAGCTTTAAAATTTTGGATTTCCCCCCAAAAGACAGTGGTCAGCAGGACACCACGAGAGGTTTAATCTCCTAAATGGGCACAAAGACAGCAATAAAAATTTGAGAGAGGGCCTAGCTCTTCCACCCTCCATCTAAAACTAAAACCAAATGTTTGCCTTTACATACACTTTAAAGCCCAACTACCCCAACAGGTATGTATTGCATGCTTTTTCTTTATACTTACTTTCTGCAGATACTGTATCTTCAGGATGGTCATGTGATGCATAGGGTCCTCCTTATTTTCATGTCTATTCCCTGGCAGTGGATGGTTCTAAATGATGCAGAGAGCAGTGCATAATCTTCCTGTGATTGCAGGGTGCCATGGTGATTTCCTCTCAGGGGTGGGTCCTTGACACCCTATACTTACACTATGTCCTTAGTCCTCTGGGCTGAATGATGTTGGATGTCATTTAACCTGGAAGACTGATGACATTGGGTGCCATTCAACCCAGAAGACATTCCATGGTAATTTGCTCTCAGGGGGTTGGGTCCCTGAAAACCCATACTTGCACTATTTCCTCAGTCTTCCGAGTTGAATGATGCTGGGTGTCATTCAACCCGGAAAACGTGGTGCGGCAATTTTTCCCCAGGGGGTGGATCCATGACACCCTATACTTACACAACGTCATCAATCTTTCAGGTTAAATGATGCTGGGTGTCATTCAGCCTGGAAGACTGATGATGCTGGGTGTCAATCAACCCAGTAGAATAACAACATCTAGAGATGAACAGGAATTGCTTTGAGGGACAGCCCCGTAGTGAGAATTACAGTCAAAGCTTTTTTATATTACCCATAACTGGGGCAACTTTTTTAGTTCAATCTGATTTTATTGGAGATTTTCGTGCAAATCAAAGAAAACAATCACACATAAAGGTAATAACCACAAAAAAGTAACAAAAAAGGGGGGAAGGAAAAGGCTATCCCTAGCGGGATACAGTATGTAACAGTAGCATGATAGCCAGTATCAGACACGGAAACGTATTCAGAGCATTTGTCACATAGTTATCCTTGGGTAGTGTCCAAGCTGGTAATATAATTGGCATTAGAAACACATATCAAGCCTCCCCTCAAGAGCTCCAGGGGTATAGATGAAGGGCAACTGACGTGGACTTTCACCATAGCGAGTAAACTCGAGTAGGGGGGCTGGGGCTAAGCAGGACATAGGTTGCGGATTCGGGCAGGAAGTAAAGGTTAACCAGGGTAGAACCCCCAGCGGCAGGAGAGGTACAGAGAAGTGAGTGAACAGGAGGAAGAGCCAGAAGAGAAAAGGAGTAAAGGCATAGCAGGAGAGTACAAAACTCTCTGGAGCAACTTTTATTAAAAGAAATATTGCCTGGAATTGGTCTTTTAGGACAAAGACGTGGATCATTTTTACAAGTGTATTTTTTATATATTTCTATAAGCATACTCTGCTCAGGCCGCACTTTCCACTTGACCTTTTTTTCATATATTTTATTTGTATGTGAAAAAAAACTTCTAAAAACTAAAGAGAGCAAATATAGGTATATTAGTCCTCAGTGTCTTATAGAATTTATTTTTAGCGATTACATAATTTTGGACTTCAGTGGAACTAATTTGGCCCCTTATGGAGTTATCCTGCCGAATCCTGCGTTCTTTCATTTTGAGTTCGCCGTTTTTGATTTAAAAGGTAAGCAGTGTGTTGTAGACCATGCCAAAAACAGCACCGGGCTCCCTTTTCCCAGAGATCTGGACATTTAAATATTTCACTGAAATTATCTTGTAATTTACTTGCAAATGCCAAGGCAGGATGTGACCGCATCAGGACGCTGTTTACTCTGGGGGTGGGAGGCCAAGGCCAAGAGTTGTGAAGAGTGTCAGTCTGTCAGGTCTCAAAGTTTTGGTGATTGAAGACCGTTGGTTAGATACAGAGACCTGTACAGCTAACACTATCCAATCATTACTGTTTGCAAAGTCTGTACAACTCAGGAAACCTGCAGACGAAGCACTAACAGTGGCTCTTAAAGCCCCTTTTATGGAGGTCCTTAGGATTCTGTGGAGGGATTTGAAATAAATTATTTATGACCCACTAAATTAATCGTGAAGTTGCTAAGAACCTCGTAAAGAGCTGCCAGTTCATACATTAATTAAACTCAAAGGTTTTACAGTAGCTGTTGTCTGTAGGTTGGGTGATTTACTGCAAATTTATTTTCTGCTGCCACAAAATCATTTTTGTACACAGAATTTGTAATGGTCAGACATAATGAATGCAGCTCATACAGGTCAGACATAATGAATGAATGCAGCCTTTTTAATAGGATGAAACTATAAAAAAGAGGCATAAATACTGGAGTTTTTTAATAACGTTTGACACAACTTAATGGGTAAAATAATGATTAAACACAACTCTGTCTACAAAACTGTAAATGCAAATACAAGGTGCCACGTAGAAGTAGCATATGCTTGAGTTAAACACCTATACATCAGAGGGCTCAGTGGTGTAGATGTAAAGTTAAGATCTGAGGACTTTTGGTGTCTACTACCCGAGGACAGTGTTAAAGTCCATCTCCGGGCAAACAAAAAAATGTACCTACCCCCGCACTGCAAGGGCTAATTGCTAATTTTTGTCTAGGGGACTGGAGTAAAGCAGATTTACTTACCTGATCCCCGATTCCCCGGCAGTCAACACTCTCCTCTTCTCTCCCTCCACTCCAGCTGATGAATTCTCCTTCAGCCGCCTCACGTCTGATTCGGGTCTATGGAACCTGCATTAGACATTGGCTGTCCCTTAGATTGCCAGAGCCCAGGTTAACAGCCCCGAGGGAGACATTGGGAGTGGGGATCAGGTAAGTAAATTTGCTTTACTCCAGTCCCCTAGATGAAAACGAGCACTTAACCCTTGCAGTGTGTGGGTAGCCGGGCCCCACTGCAAGGGTAGTAATTTGTTGGCTTTAAGGTAGCCATATATGGTCCAAATTTCATCCAAATCCTGTGAATCTGAATGACTCCAGATTTCTACACAAATTATAAGCCGAGGGGGGCACTTTTCAGCAAAAAAAATGGGCTAAAAATCTCGGCTTATACTCGAGTATATACGGTATGACTTTGAGTCTGGAGCTCACTGTGTGGCGGGGGCTCCTAGTTCCCCCTGGGTGACTGCTAACATGGCTTTATGGATTTGTTTAGAAGTAACGGTGGGATATGCGTGATGATGATGATGTCACATGTACGAATAGCACAACATGGCTCTGACATTTTAGCAGGCATTGAAGTAGTAAGCAGTGGTATGAAGAACATAATAGTTGCCACTTATCTATGTAATGATATTTAATATATACTGTATACAGTATATACATATATACATACTCTCTCTCTCTGTGTTTATATAGGTATATATAATAATGTTTGGTTTGGTTCCAGTTCCGCTTTAATGTGTATGTACAGCCCAAACTTTCTTTTTTAGTTTTGGTTAGAGTATAGAACGGTTAAAATCCCCATAAGTTTGTTTTTTTGCTGTCTGTGTCCCTTTGAGGTGCTTTCACTTCCTGTCCCGGGGATGCAACAGGAAGTAGGAGGAAATCTCCCAACAATGAGGCAAATTCCTCTCGTATATAGTGGTCAGTGGAACAGGTGTCCACTTTGGAAGATTCATTATAATTATTATTGGTATTTATATAGTGCCAACAATTTGCAAAGGGCTTTTACATACTGCACATTCACATATATACACACATTCTGATATAGGGGTTACTGCCACCCCCCACTGAAAATAGTCTCGGATGCGACATTTACATATGAATAAGCCATGACCCATTCTTCCAAAAAAATGTCAGTGCGTCGCTAGATTGTTCGGAAATATATAGGTGTCTTGCTGCACTTACCGGTATAGGATGTTTCTTGAAATCCTGGTGGGTGCTCATAGTGAGCACGGATGGCGCCGTGAAGATATACAAGTTTGCAAAAATATGTCACCAGCACACCATTTAAGTTAAATCAACTAGAGTGTTCGGGTGTCGCTGGAAGAAAAGGTGGCAACCCTACCCCTGGCACCCCAGCCTACTTAAGCCATAGCCTACTTTGGCTACACATAAATCCTACTCAGGCTACTAATCGTATTTGTTAGCAACTGACTCAATTGTCAGAGTTTATACTGAAAGCACTGACCTGGCTTTGTCTGTACACTGGGAACATATTTTAGACTCTTGAGGAGACAAGACAAAAACCGCACAAAACAGCAGTTTGAAAACTGATTGTATATTGGGAAGGGATAAGTCTGAAGTCGCAGTGTTACACAACAAGATTATATTGGAGACCAGGGAAATGAATAAAACACATACCCTGGACAAGCAACAGAGAAGCAACAGTTTCTCATTACACAAAAATTAACAAAAACATCTGCAAATGGAATTCTCAAACTGTCTTCATAGAGACTACAATTCCTTCAAATTCCGTTTGTGAACATAGTATTCACAATTCATACATGAACATAAAAGCGTGGCATGGATATACTTGGAAAATATCTTTTTTTAAACAAGATCAACAATGGAATGATTCACATAATATTCTTGTCTTGGGAATCACAAAGGGTCGGGATAATCCTAGTTCCATAATTATCTTTCTATAAAATGGAATGATTCATTTTGGCTGGAGTTCCTTAAAGGCGCTGTTAGTGAACGTTTCACAGAACATGTACAGAGCTACATTTACCTTTCCCTGCCACCGACATATGTCATACGGAGGAACACAACTGTTTCCAGCTGGCCACCAGTATGCCATACGTCGACGGCTTTGTATCTTCTTCTATAAGCTCATGGTCGCTTTATGAACTTATATCAGAACGGTTCTCCTGATTCTCCCCTTACCTGTCATCCGCGGCTGACAAGCCACTTGTCTGGCCTGCCAAAATTCCCCCTCCATCCTTGCATTATGTTACAGAAGTCAGTTTGGCTAGTGAAGGGAGTGGTATGAGTAACTGAAGTAATCAGGGCAGTTATGGCACTGTGGTGATTGTTTTAATACAGAGTGCAGCTGCCTTCTCAGTAGTCACTTATACTTCAGGAATGCTAGAGCATGTTGCTCTGCAGAGAAGCACAGTGTAGCAGCTTTGGAAGTAAGAATTACTGTTTTTTGTGCAGGAATCCAGTTTGGCCTGCTAAAACCCCCCTCCTTCTCTGTTTGTGTTCCTTTCTTCTGCATAGTGGTATGTGATCAGCCTTGAGCCTGAATCATCATTATGTGACAGATACATTAGGAAAGTCAGTTTGGATACCAGAGAGTGCAGTATGAGTAACTGGAGTAATCAGGGGCAGTTAAAGCACTATTGTGGTTGTTCTTGACAGCGGAGGCAGCTGCCTTCACAGGAGTCTCTCTCAGTGTTTTAGGTCTCATTCACACGAGAACCGGCCGGCACGTACAGCTCCGTGCTGCGTACAAGGCCGTATCGGGCAGCTCCCGTGAAGGACAGGTGCTGCGTGTGATTAGTACGCAGCCCCTGTCCTTATCTATGGGAGTACACGGCCATACGCCGCCCTACGCTCACCCCAAGTGCAGGTCCGTTCAGGTGCGGGTGTCCCGGCTCGGACACAGACAGGATCCATTGTATCAGCGTACGAGTACGGACACCAGCACCCGCACGGACGTGCAGGGCGGGTGAGCATAGGGCGGCGTATGGCCGCGTACTCCCATACAGAAGGTCAGGGGCTGCATACTAATCACACGCAGCCCCTGTCCTTCTCTATGGGAGTATGCGGCCGTACGCCGTCCTACGCTCACCCGCCCTGCACATCTGTGCGGATGCGGGTGTTCGTACTCGTACGCTGACAGGATGGATCCTGTCTGTGTGCGAGCGGTACACCCAGACCCGTACAGACCTGCACTTGGGGTGAGCGTAGGGCGGCGTACGGCCACATACTCCCATAGAGAAGGACAGGGGCTGCGTACTAACAGCTGCCCGATACGGCCGGGAGCTGCCCGATACGGCCGTGCACACAGCACGGAGCTGTACGTGCCGGCCGTTTCTCGTGTGAATGAGGCCTTACACTTGGGAATGGCAGAGATTGTTGCTCCGCAGAGACACATAGTGGCAGCAGCTTTCAGGTAAGCATTACTGTTTTTTTAGGCTTTCTGTCTGATGAAACCATTGTCACCGGGAAAAAGTTTATAATCTTTCCCCACTTTATCCAAAACTAAAGAAGAACTAATATCTTGATATACACTTTAACACAGGATGCATCGCCCCTTACGGCTCAATTCAGTTAACAATAGAGAGAGAGAGAACACAATCTCTTTATTAACATTTATCAGCTAATTATTCTAAGGTTTAGGTTCATATATAATAGTATTCCATTTCATTGGTGTAGATCAGGGTGGGTAACTCTGGCACTCCAGCTGTTGTGGAACTACAAGTCCCATGAGGCATTGAAGGACTGACAGTTGTAGGCATGACTCTCAGAGGCAGCGGCATCTTGGGATTTGTAGGTACAGCACAGCTGGAGGTGCCGGAGTTGCCCTCCCCGATCTAGATGTGTGGATGATGGGATGCCAGGTGTTTGGGCAGCCAAGAGCTAAGCTGCTTCTGGAGTGCGAGACTCTCCTATGTCCTGCCAGAACTTGCCGCAGGACAGATAAAAAAATAGAAAAAGAGGCCTGACTGCATTACAGTAATAAATAAATGAATTCCTTTGTAAACAGGACACCATTCTAATTCTTATATTCTGTATGGTGGTTGTCATTTTAATAGCTAAGTCCTTTGAAAAATCTAGGGTCCCCAGTAGGTTACAAAACACTTCAGCTTCTAAAACTGTAGCTTTGTTTGAATGCCATACTCGTTGGCCTTTTGCAGCACCCCCACAGTCAGAAAAACTCCCATTGCCAGCAGTCCCATGTCCTGGCCAATGTCAGGGACCCAAAATACATTGAGCCAGCACACCCAGGAAAGAGTGCTATTCCTTATTTGAAATCAGCGCATGCTCCCTCATTGTACCAGCAGCGGCTCTTCCGAATTCCAACCCAGCACATGTGCAGTACATGCGCTCTGAGTGTAGCTGAACGCAAGGGCTGCTTTGTAATGCAGAAGAGCTGCTGATGCTACTTTGAAGTTACTTGTTGATCCTGCCAGTTCTCAGGTTTAATAAAGATCTCCAGTGGTGTCCCTAGCCCTTCTGCTGCCTGAAGCCAGCTGGCCGGCGGTTGGGGTGATGGTGGAGGTGGTGCACGCAATCAGAACTGGGGAGGTGGGTAGAAGAGACAGCACTGCCCTCTGCAGGCACTGCATCTGCTCGCCCAGCTCTTAGCAACCTAGGAAGCTCTAGCTGGTGTCCCGCCCAGCTCCTAGCAACCATTGATGTCACTGGTTGCCAGGAGCTGGACAGGACGCCAGCAAGAGCAGCCCAGGTTTGTAAGAGATGAGCAGGTAGATGTGTATGGCCTTAGCACATCTCCTCACTGGGCTCTTAGCAACCTGGTATGCTCTGGGCAGAAAGGAAGTGGCAGGCACACTGCAGACATGCCTGCCGCCACACACATGACCAAAGAGATGCCGTGTAAGGCAACAGGCTCAGGCTGTCTCATTAAAGGGACGACCCTGCTTACACTCCTTCTCAGTCCAACAAGTTTCACAAATGGCAACAAGTAACATTTGAAATGATTTTTTTTCTCTGTATATATTGCAGGCTATCCCCCCCTAGTCTTACAAATTTTTCTGCTCCTTTGAAACCTGCGACATCCCCTCTGATGCTACACAGAGGATCCCCTCCCAGCTGCCACCATAAATCTCCCAATGGAGAGCAGCGTCTAACCAGGAAGCCTTACTCCACATTTCAGAGTCCTGCAGCCACCCATGTGCAAGGTGTGTATACAAATTGAAGTCAATGAGAATGTTTTTTAATGCACCCTGATATCCACTGTGATTGTCGATCTAATAGATGCAAAATGTAATCATGTTATCCGTCTGTTTTATAGTTTTGAATCTGTAAAACTATGGGACACTTTCAGATTCTCTGTGCTCAGTACTGATTTCATCTCTCAGTCATCAGTGAAAGCCCAAATCCAGCCAAAATGTTTTACTTTGATTTAAAATGAGTGAGGGAGATTTAGACTAGAGATAGACGACCTTAGCATTCCAGTGTTGTAGAACTATAAGTCTCATGAGGCATTGCAAGACTTTGAGAGCCACAGGCATGACTCCCAGAGGCAAATGCATGTTGGAATTTGTAGTTTCACCAAACCTGGAGCACTGAGGATGTCTACCCCTGGTTTAGAGCCGTGTTGGGAAATCTCTCCAATTGAGATGCAGAGAAAAGCAAAATACATTTTTATTAGAATGGGGAACGGTAATATGACAATGTTTTTATTGTTTTCCATACCTTCCTGTCCAGTGACAACTGCTCCCACAATGTTTGGTTTGGGTCTCACAGGGCAGGAAATTAGGGAGAATCTTCCCAATACAATAAAAACCTGACAAACAAATTAACATTTCCCCCCACCTACGAGTTCTCTCCACATCGTCCAATCATCCAGTGCTCCCCTATTATCTCCCATTGATCCCAATCATCCACTTCCCAGTTCTCTCCACATCTTCCAATCATCCAGTGCTCCCCTATTATCTCCCATTGATCCCAATCATCCACTTCCCAGTTCTCTCCACATCTTCCAATCATCCAGTGCTCCCCTATTATCTCCCATTGATCCCAATCATCCACCTCCCAGTTCTCTCCACATCTTCCAATCATCCAGTGCTCCCCTATTATCTCCCATTGGTCCCAATCATCCACCTCCCAGTTCTCTCCACATTTTACAATAATCCGGTGCTCCCCTATTATCTGTTTGTTTTGGCTACAGCTCTATCCCAGTCATTTACTGTAGATGAGTGAAACTGAGCAATCACTTTAACACATGGATCAGTCAATGAAAGCCAAAGTAGTCAGGAGAATCTCATCAGCGTACATCATGCTAGCATGTGTTGATATAAAAACATAGAAGAATGATGGTAGAAAAAAAATTAAGTCAATGAAGTCGGCCCCTTTTGATTTTTTTTACCCTTTTTGTCTAAGTATAGATCTTTGTTTATCCCAAGCATGTTTCAATTCACCTACTGTTGTCTCACTCGCTTCCTCTGCTGGAAGTCTGTTTCAAGCATCAACTACCTATTCAGTAAAATTAGATTTTCTAGGGTTACTTTTGATAAATGCAATATTTTGCATTTATGACCTGTGTGTAGTTCTCCCGGGCCTGATTAGTGTGCCACAGTGATGTGTGGATGTGTAGGAAGAACTGAAGGATAATATATTCCATACTGTATATAGACACACAGAGATGTCTGTCCCTGCAGATCAGGTTTAAATCTCATTGGCTGTTGTACTAACACTTTGATAACTAAAACCTGTTGAGAATTTTAATTTATGTCACACTGGAGATTGTTTAACGTGGTGTTTTCTTGGCAGAGTTTCAGGGAAATTTTGTGCAATACCCAGAATGCTATCGAGAGGTCCAGTGTTTGAGCAGAGAGTCACTTAACTTACACCAGTATCAAGTTCCTAGTGGGCAATCTACAGGTATTGACCTCCTTTTACCTCTCTATCTTTTATTCTCTTTCTATATATAAATATTATATACCAGCCTTTTTCAAGCTTTTTACTCCTGAGGAAAAATGTTCAGGTCTTGGGGAATCCCTGAAATAATTTTCTGATCTACAGCTTAGTATGAGCTGTTAGGGACATTAGTATGATCAGTTAGATGTTGATATAATAATAAATAAAAGATTAAATAATACTAACAGTGCATCGGTGTTCAGCAGAAACACAATGCATTGGTTCTAAGGAGAAAATGCATTTATTTGAACAACTGTGTCTCAGAGCCCTGGCTGGAAAACACTGCACTGTAGTCTGCACATAGCTTTAATGGTCTCCACTCCTATTTCCCTTTTCCTTCCCTTACATCCATATTTCTCTTTCTTGCATCCACTGTTCACTTTTTTCCACATCCCTGTTCTTGAGATTCTCTCACTCAACCCTAATATTTCCCCTACCCAATCACTCATGCTCTACTGTCTCCCCCTACCCAAGCACCTGTGTCCTAGTATCTTACCTACCCAATCAAACATGCCCTGCTGTCTTCCCCTAACCAAATACCCAAGTCCTACTGTCTTTCCCTACGAAGTCACCCATGTCCTCATGTCTTCTCCTACCTGATTCTACCTGTCAGATTACAGCCCCCTACAGTTTCCCCTACATATTTCCACCTTTACACCCCAACTCCTCCTCCCCTGCTTTTCTCAACTCGTATTAATGTAATACTCCTAAATCCTCTATTCCTTTTACACATTAAATACTTCACTCTTCTTATCCTCCTACCCTTCTTCACCTTATTGCTTCCAGACCTGCTGTGTTTACAGTCCAAGATTGTTGGCTGATGGCCGGTGCCTCCCACTGTCATTGTCAGCTCTGAAGCAAATGGAGCACAAAACATGTTTATGAGCTGTTTTACTTGAGGGAAACTAGGGGGGGGGGGGACTATTAGGGGGAAACTATTTAATAATAGTAGACATATATTAGTGAAGCGGGTGTTATGTTGGTTCATTCCTCATATCCACTGCTTCATAATCTTAGTCCAGATAATGTCTAACTAGCACCTTTTGCTTTGGTGTCAGAAATATACACAGATGTCTATGCACCTTAAACCAGTAGTTGCTTGGATCACCTTTTTAAAGAAGTATATCTGAAGAACAGGGGGGCCTTAACTGAACACAATTGATACCAGTAGTCCCAAAACTGCGGCCCATGGGCCAGAGGCAGCACTTTCCTTCCCTTAAATGGGGTTTGGGGCACATTTTTTCCCTCTGACACATAGGATGGGACACTACTCCTCCCACTGACACCATTAAGGGGGCACTATTCTTCTTGAAGACTCCATTTAAGATGGGGCACTATTACACCAACTGACCCCAATGATGAGACTCTATTCCACTGCTACCAACAATAGGGCATTATTTCCTCCCAATACCCACAGAAATTAGGTCATTGTTGTATGCCTACTGACCACCAACCCTGGATCATTTTTACTACCAATGACCTACAAGCCTAGGGCATTGTTCTACTCCTACTGGCCAAAGACAGTGAACTAGCCCTTGTTTAGAAAGTTTGAGGACCCCGATTTGTACTGTGCACGCTTATCATCACCTCTTCATCACTTGCTAGAGCTTTTGTTTAATTTTGCCTGTTTATTGGTTCTATCTCTACAGGGTATGAATTACACAGCAGCAATGTGGGTGCCCAGTGTGTATCTGAAGACATCAGAGCAATCTGCTCTCAAGACAGAGACTTCTTTCCTCATGCTGCTTTTGACCATTGCCTTCCTCAGATACCTTCCATTTATACTGACACTTAGAACTCGCTCTGCTAAACTAAAAGGCAAAAACATTTTCTTTCTGTTTTCAGTGGAAACTGGAGCCATTTACTTATGTATCTTGGAAGCTCCAAATTGATTTTGCAGCACTCATTTCTGCTTGCATTCCCTTTCACAAGGCGGTAATGAAGGAGTCACTTTCTCATAGCCGAACTTTATTTTTTTTTTTATTTATTAATTCTCCATTCTTCAGAATTGGTTGGTGGAGTATGACTTTTTTGCACCCCAGTCACATTATGGAGCACACATATGGAGCTGGGATTTGGGGGATAAGAAATATATAAGAAGCGAGTACACAGCTTGCCAGCTGCAACAGAAAACCAAAAGTATTTTCTGTGGTTTTGCTTTTTACAGTCTATGAACAAAAATACTTTAAAGAGGGTCAGTTATATTCAGCTATGTTGTAGAGAGACACAACTGCCTTTACATTAACTCTACTCCTCAATGTTACATATTCAAGCCCAACTGAACTTTTATTGTAAATACGTTCCAGGTACACAAAAAAGGAGTGCAAAGTCTTAACATTTGTTTTCCCCTATCATGCTTCTTAATGATTGGAAAGCTCAAGCTTTAACTCAGCAGGGGGCTTGTTAGACATCTGCAGAGAGATGACTGCTTCCACACAGAGAGCAAGGGTCGTTTTCTGCAACATGCTGGCAATAGAGAGGCTTTTCTACTCAGCCTGTGGTTGCTTCCTAAAGAAAACAAAGCATATGACTTTGAGCACCTTTTGTATTGACACACCTGGATTTTACAGTATTTAACTGATTTAAACTGTACATTTAATTGGGCTTTCAGTACAGGAGGGCTTTGTGAAGCAAACCTATACTTACCACTCCTTCAGCGATGTGACATCTGCAAACTCCCTCACCAGCACTGACATCTTAACTTGGTCTTCTTCCGGTTCACGATCTTTGGCCATTTTTAATGGTTGTGCTCAGGTGATGTAACTCTCGAGCATGCTGAAATTGTACACTGATTCTTAGTTATATTGTCAATTAAGAAGGCAAATGGGCAGGTAAGAGTAATGGTATGTCTACCCTGCCTGGGAGTCCTATTTTAATGTTTACTTAAAGTTTGCATTCTTTCTGTGATGTGGTGGAAAGGACCTCGCTATTTGATGAGAAGCCTTAAGATGGCCCACCTGCTTGCATCACATTACTGGTATTGTGACAGCTCAATGTGGTTAGCCACCACCAAAATGGCAGCCCCCAACTTCTATAATAAAGTACAGAGGCGCGTGCCATATATCAACCGATCAAACTGCACAGCTGTGCCAGCAACATTGGTAATAATGTGGAGTGTCCATGAATTGGTCATCAGCATGTGTCTTAACAAACAAACTTTCTACACAGACAATATGTGTCAAGGATGCCCCAGCATAAGAAGTGGGGGTGTCCACTAACAGAGGAGTGTTATTTTTGTTGAAGCATTGGTGTCTCTCTCAATACCTAATATACTGTATATAACTGGAAAGACCTCTTTAATACATTATTCCTGTATATTATTTCTGTACATAGTGCTACGATAGCCCTCTGCAGCATTGGCAGGCACAGGCGGACTCTGAGGCACTTTGGAAATTTTACTTTGTATAAACAATGTATATTATTAGGAGTATTGTTCTCCTTTTTGAAAATATTTCACATTTCTAATATTATCTTGCACAGACCTCATGTATATATGATTTATCACATCTTTTATTATATTTTATACTTTCTATTTTATGTCAGAACATTAAAACTGGACAGACTGCTAAGGGACTGGGTTTGAGTTTTTGAGTCTGTACAGAATTGTCATGCTGCTTTGAAAGGTTTATTCTTAAAGTCTAATTGAAGTAAAACCTTGATTGCAGGATAAAGTGAGTTGCGCTCATGTTAAAGTGAACCTGTGCTTTAGCCATGCAGGGCAAAACACTCTGATTCCAGCCCCTGCTATAACTGCTTACACTTACCCTACCTTTGTTCACCCGCTGATCTGTTCTACCTCGGGAGTAAGGACCAAATATCAAGTTGGAGCAAGGAGAGTCAATTGCATGCTCCCACATGCCCAGAAAAAATTGGGCAAGCCATTGTGCTTACCTGCGCGAACTCAATGGCGGAAATAGTAAACAGAAGGTAAGTATTGACATATCAGCCATGTTTACAGCCATTGACATCTATTGGGGGCTGTATGTAGCACCTGTAGCTTCCTGGTGGGGGGAAATATACAGTACTGGCATTTTCATGCAGCCGGCACTGAAATGACTGGAGTTAGTGAACCGGGGAGAGTGGTGATGTAATTTCCCCCTTCCTTTGCAGCCAGTACTGAAATGACTGGCGTAGGTGAACCGGGGAGAGTGGTGATGTCATTTCCCCCTTCCTTCGCAGCCAGCACTGAAATGACTGGCGTAGGTGAACCTGGGAGAGTAGTGATGTCATTTCCCTCTTCCTTCGCAGCCAGCACTGAAATGACTGGCATAGGTGATCCTGGGAGAGTGGTGATGTCATTTCCCTCTTCCTTCGCAGCCAGCACTGAAATGACTGCTGTAGGTGAACCTGGGAGAGTGGTGATGTCATTTCCCCCTTCCTTCGCAGCCAGCACTGAAATGACTGGCGTAGGTGAACCTGGGAGAGTGGTGATGTCATTTCCCCCTTCCTTCGCAGCCAGCACTGAAATGACTCGTATAGGTGAACCTGGGAGAATGGTGATGTATTTTCCCCTTCCTTCGCAGCCAGCACTGAAATGACTGGTATAGGTGAACCTGGGAGAATGGTGATGTATTTTCCCCTTCCTTCGCAGCCAGCACTGAAATGACTGGTGTAGGTTCACCGAGGGGAGTGGTGATGTAATTTCCCCTGTTCATTTGACAATGCTCGGGCTTATTGATTGACTGCTAGACCCAAGCACTGTCATAGGAAGTCACATGCTCTCCCATACTCAAAAGGACAAGTTATTGTGGACAGATGCAAAGGAGGATGTAACGGCGGTGGAGCACTGGTAAAGTGAGTATAAGGACCTGTGTCAACCGGCTTTTGTTTGCTTCTAATGGGTTCTGCATTCTCATGCACGGACAGCAATAAAAACCTAACAGGGGTTCTCTCACTATCACATTCTATCAAAAACGTGTACATACCTGAGGATCCTGCCATAATGATCCTTGTTTAGGCACTTCCTGAAATAGGGTATCAGCTCACTGTCCCTATCTTCCAATTTCTCTGCTGCATTTTCACAAACCCAATGGAGACTACAAAGCTGCCATGCCAACACGCATTGCTCAGCCTTGCTCCAGTGTTGCCACCATCGGGAAACCCGCCATGAAAAATAACTCACAGCAGTTGCTGGAGTGCCTGTAGGCAGGAAGTAGCTGCAAAGAGATTACAAAAGTTTAACAGATTTTTTTTTTTTTTCTGCTGCCCATAGTGTCCCTTTAAGAAAATGATGACAGTGGCAATTGCAATTCTGCTTAATCAACTGGATGCATCTAGTAATGTCAAAACGGTAGATTTTAGATCGCACAAGGTCTCAATCAAAAATGACTCATGCAACTGTGCTTCGGCTGCAGCCATGTTAAAAAGTCTGAATGCACATTATAACATTGATATATCCTATGCTGTCCAAAGCTGCATTTAATTACAAGGTCCATAAAACTGACAAAATGCTTTCAGACCTATCTGCCTAAAGGATGAACACTAAATCTTATTGCTAAAGCAGTAACAGCATTCAAGTAAGAGTAAATGAGTTAATAATTAGAAGTAACAGGAAATTAAATAAAGAGGACTAGTCAGATGGATTCCATTACAGGACATTTCCAAGTAAAGCTTCTCTTCCATGTAGCTAGAATTGTGTAATTGAGCTTTGCAGGCTTTGCAGTGTAACAGAGTTGTTCAGATGAAATTGAATTCAAGAAACAATAACAGAAGAAGGATGTATGCCGTGAAATGAGAGAGTTATGAGGTTGCCTACCCCTGGACGACACCATAAAGTATGTATCTGGGCCATAAACAACTTGGCAGTTGTAAAGCAGAACTTTCTTTTTATATAGAATATGTATCTCAGCAGTATTAAAAATACAAAATCAGCTTTATCGGGAGATTGGACAAAAAATATATTTTATTTAAAGAGGAACCCCAGGTACAAAATTAACCCCTGCAGTGGAGCTACCCCCACACTGCAAGGGTTAACTGCTCATTTAGGTCTAGGGGCTAAATTATAGAAAATATACTCACCTGATCCTCGGCTCCATTAGACTGCTAGACCGGTCACTGCAGCCTCTTCTTTCCCGAGCTCCAGGCGGTATAAGGACACGTGATGTCATACCACAGCTGGAGTGGAGCGGGAAAGAGGTGAGCGATCACTGCCACAGGACTGAGGATCAAGTGAGTATTTCTTCTTTAGGCCTCATTCACACTGTAATCAGCCCTCACGTACAGCTCCGTTCCCTCGTGCAGGGCCTGTATCGAGCAGCTCCCGGGAAGGACAGGTGCTGCGTGATTAGTACGCAGCCCCCATCCTTCTCTATGAAACTACGCAGCTGTACACCCCCTACGCTCACCTCAAGTGCAGCTCCGTAAGAGGTGCGTGTTTCCTGGCTCGGACACAGACAGGATCCATCCTGTCAGCGTACTAATACGCTCACCCGCACGGACGTGCAGGGAAGGTGAGCGTAGGGGGACGTACAGCTGCGTAGTCCCATAGAGAAGGGCGGGGGCTGCGTACTAATCACACGCAGCACCTGTCCTTCCCGGGAGCTGCTCGATACGGCCGTGCACGCAGCACGGAGCTGTACGTGCCGGCCGATTCAAGTGTGAATGAGGCCTTATTTTCGCCCCTAGGCCAAAATGAGCAGTTAACCCTTGCAGTGCGGGGGGCAGCCCCACTGCAAGGGATCATTGTTACATTTCCTGGAGTTCTTCTTTAAACAAATTGTTACCCCTAACAAACCCCAGTTTTAATAACTCTTTTATCCTCTTCTTCGCTTAGTTTTCTTTTTTGTATGTAACATTGCACCAGAAACATAACTATAGTGTCTTAATAAAAGGGACAAATCGCAAATAAAATTTGCGCTTTTGATGAGTTACAAACAATTTTAGTTCCCAGATTAAATAAATACTTTGATGTAAAGAGTTATTAAACCGTCAGGTATTTTTGCATATATCCGTTGCTAACAAGCAGTAGATATATGCAAAAACAATTTTTTTTAAACCGTTTCAAAAGGGTTAAAACTTACCTGTGTCTCTGCCACGCGCTCCCATCCGAAGGTCTGTAGATTCTCGGGCGGCTGCAAAGGATCTTGGGGCGGGCGCATGCGCAGTTCAGATCTTCGGCCGGGAGACGAGGAGAGACACAGGGTAAGTTAATGCAGCAGTACGCACCCGCACAGACTCCGTGGGGCAGGAAGAGAGAGGAGTCAGTGCTGGATCAGAGACCGCCACCAGCGCTGGAGGGACAGCTGAAAAGGACAGTAAAGAAGAAGATGATCGGATCAAGAGGCATCACCTTAGTTAAGTCCTTACACTAACATGGGGGAGGGGGAGAAGGAATAATCCTTTAATGTCACTTTAATGGTCATCTGAACATGCTGATTATGACTAAATTATAGTGCCCTAAAAGGTACCTATGGTCAAAAACGAAAAATAAATCAATAAATCATTTTTTATAATGAATTTCCATAAGAAATGAAGATTGCATCACATCAAGCAGCGGGGAAAGAGAGGCAAAGTACACCGCGAAGTTATTGAAAGACAGAAGGCAGCACTCACTACATAAAAGGGATTTTTTGAAGTAAGCTTTGATTGTATTATAAAAAAACAACTCCAGTATTTAGGACTGCTTTAACCATGTTGCAACTCCCTCCACCCCCCTCCCCCCACCATGGCTGTACTCCGTTATTGTTACATTGTATAATATTGCACCTGGGGTAATTACTAGTCTTACACACACCCTGTATTTGTATGAAAGTTTAAGGGCAAGTTCACACCATTTACCGGACCAGATCTGGAACAGAGTGCATTTCGTTTTTGCCGCGTTTGGAAATGATTTTTTTTAGCTTAAAATGGTCTTACAGGTGTGTTCCAGCGCTTTCGTATACGTTTCTAACCAGACAAAATAAGACAAGCAGTATTTTTCTGGTCTGGAACAGACTGCGCTGGTGTGAGCAGAGGCCAGGAATAGCATAGGGATACATTTTGGGTCCAGAAACAATCTGGTCCGGAGATGATCCGGACATGGTGTGAATGGGCCCTTAGAGTACACCAAGGATGTCTTCCAAAAATCACCTGCTTCTGATTTCATTTGCATTAGGGGAGCCATCTATTAAAGATGGGTATACCATTGGATATTAGTGGCTATCCTTCATTGCCGTTATAGCCAAATGATGTTTTGTTTTTCTGGTATATGGTCTTTTCTGGTATTTCTGTGTGTATCAGCAGCTACAGTACAGCTTATGTTGAAGATTGCAATCTTCCACTGCCACCTAGTGGAGGAACAGAATACTGGCTACTACCGCTTTTATAAAGTGAACCTTATCTCAGCGCCCTCACCACTTTTTTTTTTTAACCCTTACAGTGGGGCTCAAGTGCTCAATTTGATCTAGGGAAGAAAATAACAGAGCTATACTCACCTGATCATCTGAGCCAGCTTCCTCTTAGACCGGTCCCTGGAATTCTTTACCCCTCCACTGCAGCGGTCTAAGGTCCATGAGTCATCATGTCCAATACACAGTGTATAGGATGCAGATGTCAAGGGACATACCATTGCTGTAGCAGAGCAGACAGGCAGGAGAGAGTGCTGTCACAGCCGGCCAGCCCAGAGGATCCAGTGAGTATAACTTTGTTTTTTCCTCCCTAGACCAAAATGAGCACTTCATATTTGCAGTGCAGGGGTAGCCCCACTGCGAGGGTTGTGAAAAACATTCCATGGAGTTCTGCTTTAAATACTGTATACTTACTGCCTGTCTCTAATGCACCATTCTTTTTGGGTTTTTTAAAACTTTATTTCCATAAGATCACCATACCAGGTTTGTTGAACACAGCAGGAAAGTCCTAAGCATCATTGGTCGCAGCTCTTGAAACTTCAAAAGAAGTGCCCTGTATGTAATATAACATATAAAGAGATTTGTTCTGTGTAACACTGAGTAGGAATGAAGCGACGATGTACTGTGCCAGCTATCAGGAAGAGATGGAGAGACACTATTGTCACTGAAGGGTTCCACCTCAAAATATAATTAAACCTTTTTTTTTTGCATATATCTAATGGTAGCAAGCAGTAGATTATATGCAAAAACATTTTTAAAAAAAGTTACCAAACAGGTAATTACTTACCTGTGTCTCTGCTGCTCGCTCCTGCCCCGACTCCATGGGACAGGGAGATGCAACAGTCAGCGCTGGACCAGAGACCGGCACCAGCGCTGGAGGGACTCCTGAAAACTACAGGAAAGAAGATGATTGGATCAAGAGGCATCATTTAAGGTAAGGCCTTTAAACCGGTATGAAGGGGGGAGGGGATGTCACTTTTAGGGCACACTCTTCTAAACAGTCATGACACTAAAGTAGTAAAATAGCTGTCATTTTATTCCAGTGTCACCACTACATCCCATGCCAATAGAACTTGTATCTCCCACCAAATATATCACAATTGTTTGCTGTAATAGGAGGGACACACTAATTAGGGGTAAGGGTTGCTTCAGATTAAAAAAATCAATGTTGTAATGACTTCTACTTTTAAACCTGGCACAGCACAGTTGGAGTCTAATGAACTACCCTGAGGCCCCATTCACACCAGGGCGACAGCGTTTCAGAGCTTTTTTCGTGCATTTTCTGTTCAGATGTAATACCGTTTTCAGGCTCATTTTCAGCTGTCCAATGAAAAGCAGTCTCAGCTGCAAAAACGCGCTAAAAAAAAACCCCTTGAAAAAGCGCAAAACAATGCGCTGATCGCTGCGTTTCCATTGAAGTCTATAGAGCAAACGAGCTGGTAAGTGCCACTAAAGAAGATCATAGACTATTTTAAACAACGGGTGTATTGTTTGCGCGATTTAGCACGTTTGCGTGAACAGCCCCCATAGGAATATATGGGATTTCAATTTGCTTGCGTTTCAGCTCTGAAAAAAACGCGTGATGAAAGGCCCTGGTATGAACGAGGCCTCCATAGTTTTGGGAGAGTGGACACTCCCCTCCCCCCAAACAAATTACAGTTCTTGAAGCCTAAGTGATCTATGACCAGCTCCAAGAACTGTCAGATAATGGGCAGGAAGGTGTACCTCTACCTGACTGTATACTGATTTGTATTATAAATTCTGCACTGTGCAGTGCTACTGTGTAAGCATTTATGATGATAAGAGAAGTATTGATTCATAGCCCTTGGGAATAATGTATGAACTCTATTAGAGCACACCCCCCATCCCCAAATTAAATAAGCAGTACGTTCAAGGGGTTTCCATTATTACTTATTGCTGCTTTCATTAAAATGCTCACATCATGTACTTCTCATGCTGAACTGATAAAGCTAAGAACAGTTTTAATAAAGATCACTTGGGGGGCTCATGTATAAACCTTCCGCCCAGCGTAAAGCCACCAGATGGCAATCAGACACCATCTAGTGACGGTAATGCGTTGTGAACGGCATTCACCCGCCTTTACACTGGCTGGAAGGTTAATACAGGAGCCCCTTACTGTTTCTGAAAAAGGTCGCTCTCCCAATGTGATGAAAGGATAATTACCAGCCAAACCTGGGCTGCAACAATAAAGAATCGATCGGCTCAGCATAGAAAGAAGATATTAGTATAAAAGTCTGTCATTGTGCTTTGGAAAGAAATCACGACAACATGTTAACAAGAGGAAAAATCATTTTATTCAACAAAATAACCTTTTATTGTTAAAAATAATGCTGGTGTGCTTCGTTTACACAGCAAAAGTCAAACTTTTTCCAACTTAACAAATACGATAAGTATTGTTCTATTAGGGCCCCTTTACATCTTTGTGTGATTAGGGCCTGTTGTGTAAAGGCAAGTCATTTGGTTAAAATAGGCTCCTCAAGGCACAATAAAGACAATAGATAGGGCTCCGTCACACAGTATACTGGTATACCTCAAGGTGCAAAGGTTTATATATAGGGCTCCGTCACACAGTATACTGGTATACCTCAAGGCACGAAAGGCTATAAATAGTGCTCAATCACACGTCATACTGAGATACCTTAAGGCACGAAAGATTATAGATAGGGATGCACCGAAACTAGTATCGGTACTGAGTATTTGGGCGAGTACTCGTACTCGCCCAAATGCTCCGATGCCTAACCCAATACTTCTAGTATCAGGAAGCCGGGCAGCGGGTCACTACATGCTGCCCAGCTTCCTCAGTGGCTGGAAAGCCGGCTCCATGCTTCTCGGCCACTCAGGAAGCCGGGCGCCGTGTAATGACTCGCTGCTCGGCTTTCTGATTAGGAAGCCGGCTTCATGTTCCCTTGTCACCTCATGACCTTCATTACACGGCACCCGGGTTCCTGATTGGCCAGAAAGCCAGCTCCATGCTTTCTCGTCACCTAGTTACAAGAAGCATGGGAACAGCTTCCCCGCTGGGAGTCTTTACATGCCGCCTGGTTTCCTTAATGGGACTTCCGGTATCGATATTCGGTACTCAATACCGAAAAAACGGTATCGGTGCATCCCTAATTATAGATATGGCGCCATCGCACATCATACTGGTATACTTTAAGGCACGAAATAACACGCTATGTTTAGCAAGGAGCATCTATGAACTGTAGTGTGGAATAGCGCCGTATAGTGCAGGCCCATTTGGTTCTACTCTATGTGTACAGAATGGCAATGCACTGAACCTATACTGTGTGTAACAATGACGGCTTTAAAACATGTTACCATAGTGCAAAGTGTAGTAACAAATAGTAGAAGAAGTATAAGTGACTTGTTTACAATCAGCAAAACATTTCATATGACTCTTTTCAATTCACATAACAGCTCCCTCATCAACAGGGGCAACAGTAACACCTAACATTAAACCTGGAACATATCAATACAAACAAAATGTAAAAACTAGACACGGGATGTGATTAAAGCCGGAGCCCGGGGAAGCAACCCTATCTGCCAAAGTATTTGTTCAGCACATCCTTGTCACAACACATGGCCAGTGGGAAGACCCAACTTATTTTGCAGAACTGCAGATTTCCTTGTCAATTGCCTGTTCTTTAAACCACAAAAGAGCATTATGGCTTAGGTCAGTGGTGGCGAACCTTGGCACTGCAGCTGTTTTGGAACTACAAGTCCCATGAGGCATTGCAAGGCTCTGACAGCCACAGACATAACTCCCAGAGGCAGATGCATGTTGGGATTTGTAGTTTTGGAACAGCTGGAGTGCCAAGGTTCGCCACCACTGGCTTAGGTCCTCTTCCCTGAGCTCCTCTCATCTAGAAAACTGCCTAAATAGCTCCCCCTAGCACCCAGTGCCTGAAACACGGTAGAGTGAAAGCACCCTGTATCGTAGTCCACAGCCTGTGTAGCTCACAGTACATAAGCTTCCACTTTCGGGTTGGAGACTGTACTGTAGACAATTGTGGGAGAGGAATATCACAACACATTTCAAGCAGATGTACCATCAGAATTTTGAATAGTGTATTTTGCATTAAATATAAACTTTTTTATATTTATTTTATAATACTGGAATAAAAGCTGTTTACACTTTAAAGCCGATAGGATAGTTTTTAAATTTCCCCGTTACTTATTTTCAACAATGAAAACAAGAATGTTATTTTTTTTAAATTAGTTTAGTTTTAGTGAAAATTACTTTTTTAAAGTCTGTGACGTCATCACTATAGAAGGGAAAAAACAGCTGTACCCCGCCATCGGGATAGAGGAAGTGCTGACCTCATTTTCTTTTACTGTTCTACACCACTGTAGCATCATGTAATAGAAATTAGTGCATTCAATGGGCAGGATTGGGGGCGATCAGAAGTGTGCCTGTCAATCAAAGTATATATACTGAAACGGGCATCAAACCGAAAGGTGAAAGAGTCCAACATGCTTTTATTTGCACATATAATAGCCAACATGTTTCGGGAGCAACAACACTCCCCCCTCATCAGAGTTACAAAACAGACATAAAAAACATATTAGATGATAAAATGAAAGTGTGTTCCAGCATGTGGGAGCGTAAAACATATTATAACATTTTATCATAAATCATTTATAACTAGGGATGCACCGATACCGGTTTTATTTTTTCTTCAGCACTCACCGATACCGAATGTCCCATTAATGAAGCCAGGCGGCGTGTAATGACTCGCCACCTGGCTTCCCTTTTGGCCGGTAAGCCGTTTCCATGCTCCCTCGTCACCTGGCGACGAGGAAGCATGGAGCCGGCTTTCTGGCCAATCAGGAAGCCGGGGGGCAGGTAATGACTCGCTGCCTGGTTACCTGAATGGCCAGCTTCCCAACCAATCAGGAAGGTCATCACAGGGCGCCTGACTTCCTGATTAGCTGGGAAGCCAGCTCCATACTCCCTGGCATCCCTAATCATGACATTATTTATAATAAAATGTTATAACATGTTTTATACTCGTACATAAATGGACACAATTTAATTTTATCATCTATTATTGACTTTATGTCGGTTTTATATCCCTCATAAAGGTGAGGGGGAGTTTTTGCTCCTGAAATGTGTTGACTGTTTTTGTGTGATCACATTAGGAACAATTAAATGCATGTTGGACTCTTTCAGCTTCTGGTTTGGTGCTTAATTCTATATA
>NW_017306983.1:231151-236463 GCF_000935625.1 Nanorana parkeri | reverse complement strand
TATATATATATATACACATACTTCTGGGTACCCATCAAGTAGCCCTGTCGGTGGAGAACTGCCTTACCAAAGCTAATGAGCTTTCCTTAAAACCTTCTCACATTGGATCATTCAAAAGCGCACCTCCTGATTATTTCTCTCTGTCAGTCTGAGATTCCCGGGTCCTCCCACTACAGCAGCGGCAATGACACTGCCACTTTTAGAAATGAAATACTATAGGGATGTTAAACAACCAGTGGCCCAGGGAAGGCATTGTGGCCACCGGTTCTGCAAACCGAAAGTTAGGGACACTGCACCCTGTAAGTGCTGCATTCAGAGACAGATTGGTCAGTGGCTGCTGTGTTGCAAAAATAAAAAGACCACATGTGATAAAACCAGAAAATGACATTTACAATACAGAGTGCCGCTTTAAATGTTTTTGTGGTTTGGATGAGAATACTTGTCTCCTGAATACTGCTAAATGATCTTCTATCGTTAGTTAACAGACACAATGCATCATCTCCATAACATTAGGAGCGTAGCTCTTTGTTTGACGTTTCGCTTCTCTCCATCACAATCATGTGACTTTG
Source organism: Nanorana parkeri (assembly GCF_000935625.1). NCBI lineage: Eukaryota > Metazoa > Chordata > Amphibia > Anura > Dicroglossidae > Nanorana > Nanorana parkeri. The sequence continues at coordinate 235,894 of NW_017306983.1, read as the reverse complement.
GTCTTCTGCTGAACTTGAAGCTAGAATACAAATACATCTGCATTATAAAGGGTGAAATACTATGCAGCACGTGTTAATAGTCTACCCGATGTAACAAAAGTATTTCTCTTCAATATTAAAGTGTATGAGAGGTCAACATATTAAAAAAACATGTTTAGTATATATCAGATAAGATACGATACTTTATTTGTTGTTGCATACACGCAGTGGCGTCACAAGGGCACCCGGGTGACACCATTGGGTGGGTGACACTAAAATGAACAACAGTCATTTTGGTGTCACCCCTCTGAAAAGTCGGGCACTCGGTCATGGAACAAGAGCCCGACAGTTGCAGGAGAGAGGAGGGGACCCGACAGCACACCTTATCCTCCCGGGTGAACGTCCCCTCCTCTCTCTGCAGACGCGCATGCATGATGACGTCACGGCGGGGTGTCACCCAATATCCGCTCCGGGTGACACCCGGACACGAGACGCCCCTGCATACATGACGCATGAAACACAGTTTAGCCTCAACCCACTCCTAGGCAGAATAACATTCCCAGCAGTATTAAATAAAAAACATACTTTGTATATCATAATAAATAGTATCAAATACCAAAATATTCAATAAATATCTCCCCCATGTGTGCAGTACATTGACATTTCTCACCATTGTGTTTCTTCAAAAACGTCTAAAGTACTGAAAAAAATATTTTGATCCTGCCAAAAATCCGGTCCAGGATTTCTCCGGAGCCTCTCCCATCCTCTGAAACTCCCTACCCCAATCTGTCCGCTTATCTTCTTCTCTGTCCGCCACCTAAAAACTGTGCTTTTACCTTCTCCATCAGCTCATCCCTCACCGTTATCACCTTCTGTATCACTTGCCCCTCCCTTTAGAATGTAAGCTCTCATGAGCAGGGCCCTCCTATCCAAGTGCTCCTTCCTAAGCAGCTGGGGCAGCGCATCCAATGGCTCGTCCATCCTGCCACGTAGTTGGGATGGAGAGGGGAAGCCTACAGGAGCAGCATTAATAAATGTAAGCATCCTTTTTAAAAACGGAAGGCAGCCGTTTAATACACATTGTACGATATAATGTAAAAAAATAAATAAAGGTGAACTAACCCTTTAAACCTGGGATAGGCAAATGTCGGCCCCCCAGCTGTGGTGAAACTACAAATCCCATCATGCAATTGCCTCTGGAAGTCACGCCTGTGGCTGTTATAGTCTGTTAATGCTAATGGGCCCTCCTTACCATCTTGTCTTGAATTGTATTGTGATTGTAATGTCTTCCTTATATTGTAAAGTGCTGTGCAAACTGTTGGCGCTATATAAATCCTGTATAATAATAATAACAATGGGATTTGTAGTTGCACCACAGCTGGAGGGCCAGAGTTTGCCTTCCCTTGCTTTAAACCAATTATTAGTGTAATGTTACTGGTTCCTATTCTCATTTGCAGCACTCACCAGACATGCTCCTGCTGGCCTCTGCCCTCATGCTGACACTCATAGGCAGTGGAGGAGGAATGTAATGTATTCCAGGCAGGTATCTAGAAGGCATGAATGGAGGGAATGAAGGGTAGTAACCCTGGCTACGGAAATCTCCTGCTGCTCCTCCATCTTGCTCCATCCTCCATCCAAGCTACAAAAACAGCAAAAACACACATAGTTACATAGTAGTTGGGAGGCCATGGACCCCAAGGGTAGTGTCTATTACACATGAAAGTGCCTAGAGTGGTGGGACTGTAAAACAGTATATGAGGACCACACCGGCCACGGCCTACAGCGCCATGGACACCAGGGGCAGTGCCTATTACACATGAAAGTGCCTAGAGTGGTGGGACTGTAAAACAGTATATGAGGACCACACTGGCCATGGCCTAGAGTGCCATGGACACCAAGGGCAGTGCCTATTACACATCAAAGTGCTCAGATTGGTGGGACTGTAAAACAGTATATGAGGGCCACGGCCTAGGGCATCATGGACACTGGGGGCAGCGCCTAGCACACCTGAAAGTGCTCCAATTATGATACCGTGGCCACAATACCAATTAAATAATGCTCTGCCAAACTGCTACCTCATCTTACTATCTAACTTCAATTTGGTTATTAGTTGTGGCTTCTTGAGCTCTTGGTTCACACCCAGCATGAAATGATATGTTGCTGTGGCATAGGGTGGACTGTGCAAGGTGGCAGCATAGCAGATTAAAAGTCTGGGTATGTTTAGTTATCACATGACTTCTGCACCCCACTTATATGCTTCTGCCCAGCTGCAACCATCTTACTCAAAAGACGCCATCAAGTTTTCCCACAGAAAGGCGGCAAACACAAACAAACCATTCATATATGAAGTGCAGGGGTGGGGACTGTAAAACAGTATATGAGGACCACACTGACCACGGCCTAGAGCGCCATGGACACCAAGGGCAGTGCCTATTACACATACAAGTGCTTAGAGTGGTGGGACTGTAAAACAGCATAAGAGGACCATATATGAAGTGCAGGGGTGGGGGACATGTGTCCGTACTATACTTACCGGGTGGTATGGCCGAATAGAAGTTATTGGAATGGGGGGTGGAGATGGTGAGGTGCTCCTAAATCGTGGAGGTGAGAGTCCCATGGGGAAGGCCGAGTAGTGGTACAAAGGTGGGCCCAGGTACATCCTTGTGGACTCTCGCTCATAGTTCACCAGGTTCGGAATGCATTCAGCGGCAAGCATGGGAGAAGATAGTGCTAGAAAAATAAAACAAAACATTTCTTATTTAACGACTCGGGCTATGTTTAAGGGTCTATGAAATGTGTGCACCCCAAATCCCCATAATCACAGCTGTATGAAATACGGCTATGTACACAGTGCTAATTACTTAACTAGGTAACAAAAAAAACTTAGAGGTAAGGTCACATTTTGGTTGCTCCTGTAAAATTAAAATGAATGTAATGTTTGATCTGACTTCACATTTTTTTTTATTTACTTGCTATTTCATCTAGGGGTCATTTGTATATCAGGGGCTGTCAGTAACCACCCTGCCTAACACCTGCTGAAACATTGCCCTACTAAAGATATCAAATATCTTCTGGCCGTGGTCTTTGACCTAAACTATCCATCAGAAAACATAACGAATGTATCTCAAGGTAACTGAAAATGTACATAGAGCAAATAAACACACATACAAAAAACAAAAAGAGAAAATATTAGTGTTTTTCAGGGCGTGCGTGTTAACAGACCTTTGCAAAATTAAAGGGGAATTCCATCTTTTGCAGAAAAATAATAAATGCACACCTAAATATGGGTGTAACATGAAACATGGGCAGCAATGTGCACTTAGCCTTAGGCCTTGTTCACACCAAATGCAGAGCAGATCCAATCAGGTTTCTGCACAAGCAGGCTAGTCTTTTAGATGCGTTTTTGGCAACATTTTTTTTTTTTTAGTTTAACATGGGCTTTCAGTGTGTTCCAGGCATTTGCATGCGTTTTTGATGCGTTTTTAGATCCAGAGGGCTTGCTGCAGTTTTTTTACCTGCTCTGGATTTGCACACTGCGATGTGAACTGGAGCTAAAAATACCATAGGAATACATTGGACGCACTTTTGATCCGGTCTGCACCTGCTCCGCGCTTGGTGTGAACTAGCCCTAAAGACCCCATTCACACCAATGCGATAGTTTCAGTGCGCTGTACGCACATTCTTTTTAGCACGTTTGTGCGCGTTATATGCGTGGTTCAGCGTGTTTTACAGGCGTTTTCTGTTCATATGTACTAGCTTTTTAAGGCTCGTTTTCAGTTGTCCAATTAAAAGCAGTCTCAGCTGCAAAAATACGCCCAACAAAGTGCAAAAATGCACTGATTGGCACGTTTCCATAGAAGTCTATGGAGCGAAACAAGCTGATAAGTGGCAGGGACTATTTCAACCAATAGGTGTATTTTTACACGCGATTTAGCGCATTTGTGTGAACGACCCCCGTAGGAATACATGGGATTTTAATTTGCATGCGTTTCAGCGCAGAAAAAACCGCCCCGGTGTGAACGGGGCTTTAGGGCTTGTTCACACCATGTCCGGATCATGTGCAGAACAGTTTGTTCCCGGGCCAAAAAAGCATCCCAATGTATCCCTTTGGTATTTCTGGGCTCTGTTCACACCGGCGCAGTTAGTTCTGGACCAGACGAAAAAGAAAACTGCTTGTCACACTTTCTCTGGTGTGGAATGCACTGGAACACATCATAAACGCATACAAACACATGCAAATGCACTGGACAGCACCTGAAAGCTCATTTTAAGCTTTAAAAGAAACCCAGCTCCAGAACGCTGCAAAATCTTGGTAAAACGCAATGATGTGGTCCAGACAATGGTTTGAACCTGGTCTTAAGGTGATCCTGTCAGGGGCCGACCGAAACTGTTGAAAATGACAGCCACCTGTCTGTTATACTAATTCACGGGCTTCACTGAGTGGCTATCTCTAATGGCAACGCCAATGAAATTCTAGTAGGCAACGAAGGATGACTGTTTTCCCATGGTTGCTATGGAAAAACACACTTATTATGTTACATACATTCACACATGGGATAAGGCCCTGTTTACATCTGAGCGATTTGAAGCTTCGCCGGAAGCACTTCAACACTTGACACCATTATATTCAATGGTACCCATTCACACAAGTTTTGACCCAACAGACTTCAATGAGTAAAACTGAAAAACACGTGTTTATCCTGCGTTTTTATGCCTAGTAGCTATCCTTTCATTGGCTAAAAATATAATTATATAAAAAATATA
>NW_017306983.1:226294-231034 GCF_000935625.1 Nanorana parkeri | reverse complement strand
TATATATATATATAATTATACATGGACATATTTTTTTTAAAGCAAAAACCCGACATGCACGCAAAACACCTATATAAACGATCAAAAAAAGCCTGAAAAACAACCAAAGTCACTCAGTTTAAGTGTGAATGAGGCCTAGGCAATCATAACACAGATATACAACATCCCTAGCAACCCCCTAGCAACCAATACCCGTTGATCAATTTAAAATGACTGCTGCTTAATTGGATATACAGGCATTTAGCAGGGAACCGAAGCATGGCCAGCTAGAGCTAGTGTACATTAGGGCACATGGCCGCCTGTGGCTGTACAATGTAAATTCTGGCCAAGAGCCGCGGGTTCTCCATACAGACTGCCATAGAAATAAATAGCTGTACGTGTGTATAGGCCGAACATGCAGTAACACACGCATGTGTGCCAGCCAACAACCCTGAATACACACAGCCTCCGGAACATACCTGCGTACAACCATTTCTGTTTGTAGGCTGTACAGAGTGTTTACATTGTAGGCCCAAATTTACATTGTGCAGACTTATTCAACAATGGTTTTCTTGAGTGCTTATTCTGAAGTTTAGGAGCCATTCAGAATATAATCAGGACCTGAAAAGATGGCTTCTGGTTGGTTGCTACAGAACAAGACAAGATGGCTGTGGCTCACTACTACTAGCTACGGCTATTCTCACACTTCATCAACGGAGAATAAAACTGACTTTTTCTGCCCGATTCCCCCCCATGTGATGTCTCCTTCTCCTGGCTATGTCTGTGCAGTATATTCTTATTGACTTCCAAGGGACTATCGAGGTAAATGAGCCCCATATAAGTCAATGGGGATGTACTGCGCAGGCACAGCCAGGAGAGGAAGAGGCCCGGCGCAGAATGTAAACAAAAAATGGAGGCCATGCCGCCGGAACTCAGAATGTATTTATCTGTGCATGTGGAGGAAAGGAGCCGTGATGTCACCTAAAAGGAGAGATGCGGTTTGTTTTAGCGTGCACCTATCCTTTAATAATCGTGCAAAAATAACTGTGAGGAAGAATTTGTCTACACTGGGGCAGACAGAATCTGAAGCAGTCACCCATGGCAACCAATCCAGATTCTGTCTGCTCCAGTTTTGATTTACCAAAATATTTTTCAATACGCATCAAAATTCATCAATATGATAGTTAATTTACACAAATGACCTGAAAATCGGCTATCTTCTCTGACAGGGTTTGCTTGAAAGTGACTGGCTGGATTGTCCCATGCGCATGCAGCGCTTATAATAATGTAAGAGTAAATGGGCTCATACAGTTTCCCTTTGTCTTTCACAATAAAGGCCTCATTCACCCGGGTGTGCACATCCATACGGCGTGCACGCTCCCATGCAGGGACCTGCTCTCGGGAGGGACAGGTTCAGCCTGCAATTGTGTGCACATCCCTATGACAGGACGCGGTTGCACACGGCTACGTGCCAACCCGAACCTGCACATACATGCAGGTCTAGGTGCGCTGACTTGGACGCAGACGGTGCAGATGAGCAGGCCCGTGGTAATGAGGCCTAAAATGCAGCACAAAAATGAGAACCAGCCTAACAGGAAAGAAGGGGATGTCTACCTGATATGCATTTCCATGCAGCAAAATGCCAGAGTTTTGCCGCATCAAAACAGACAAATGTATGTAGGTCCAGAGACACCCGTTTGTTGCATTTAGTCATGCAATGTGATCACTGAGGCTCCCTGCACACGTTACAATCTGACCATACAATCAACTTCTACCGCAGCAATGTAATATGAGGACCTATCCAATCAATTTGTATCCAGTCAGGAAGACCCGTCCACTACATACAGGGAGGAATTTATCAAAAGTGGAGCAGACAAAAAGTGGAGCAGCCGTGCAGGGCAACCAATCAGCTCCTCTCTTCAGTTTGTTCAGTTAAGTTTTGAAAATGAAAAGCTGATTGGTTGCCCTGAGCAACTGCTCCACATTTTGTCTGCTCCAATATTGATAAATTCCCCTAACAGTACATTTTGGTAAAGCTAAAGCAGATTGTATAATTAGACTGTAACAGAGCAGTGGGCAAACTCTGGCCCTCCAGCTGCGGTGAAACTACAAATTCCATCATGCATCTGTCTCTGGGAGGCATGCCTAGGGCTCTGAGAATCTTGCAATACCTCATGGGATTTGTAGTTCCACAACAGCTTGCCTACCCCTGCTGTAATGTGTGGTGAAGGCCTTGTTCACACCAGATCCAGTGTGTTCCGGCCCGAAAGCACTGCCTCGCATTGAGGCCGGCTCACTTTTTGGGGGGGCAAGAGGGGGCGTGGCAGTCTATTGAAGTGAGTAGATCCCAAGCACTGTAGCCACGCCCTCCGGCTGCATGGGATCGCGAGGCACATTATGCCTGCGGTCCGGTGCGATCAAAATGCTGCAAGCACTGTTTTGATCGCACCGAACCGGACCAGACCGCAGGCATAATGTGCCTTGCGATCCCGTGCGGCCGATCGCATTGCGCACAGAGGGCGTGGCTACGGTGTCATTCACTTCAATGGACCGCTACGCCCCCTCCAGCCCCACAAAAAAAGTGCGCCGGCTGCAATGCGAGGCAGTGTGTTCGGGCCAGAATCGGACCGGAACGCACTGCATCTGGTGTGAGCGAGGCCTAAGATTCTATTCACAGCTGCAAAGCATGTCAATGTCTGTGCACAGGTTCTCTATTGTTGTTAATGGCCCTAGATCACGTCTGGGTGATGCGTTGACTGAACACGTCCCCATTGAGTTTTTAAATGCCTCAATGCGCTTTGTAGGCCCAATTGATGGTGATGGCAGAACATAAAAACGTATCGAATGTGTTTTGATGCATTTTTTTCCACAGCTCCTCCCATTGCAACCTCAATTTTACTCATATTTTACTGTCTGACAAAACCCAACAAACTACCACAGAACACATAAAACCGTGCACATACACACATTACAAAACTGCATAAAAATGCCTAACAACGCACATGGAAATGTTGCCACTCCACCCTTAAACAAACTGAACATCGACGGTTTCATGTGGCTACAACGTTCAAAGCCAATACTGGGCTGACTGAGATGATCACAGCGGCGGTCAGCTCATGCTGCCCATACTGGACACGTTTCCAATTTACAAGCAACTGATCTCTCAATCCAATCATTTTAATCAGCAGAACATCTGCAACGATCGTTCAATGTAACATATCGCTAAGTGTGCTCGATCGCGTCAAAACTTTATTGGAAAAACATAAACAGAAAATAAAAGTGAACATTTCAAAAAATTGTAATGAAATATGGTTACTCGTACTCTATATGGAAAAAGCGGTATCGGCCCATCCCTAGTTATTATTTTTACCCTGAAATCATTTTATTTAGTTTTATTGAACCCCAAATGAGAACATCACGCCGTCTTCTGAGCACCATAATAGGGGGGATCCAAAAACTTCCTGATATTTTAATATAAAGGCTTTTGAGGTAAAAAAAATTACATTGTGGAGACGTTATTCTACTTCAGGTTTCAGATCTCTTTGTCCCCCATAAACCGTCTACATGTGAAAATAAAGGAAACCCTTCTTCAGTGTGAGATCAATGTATGCCGAAAATACATACATGGATTGAGTTCTGTGGCGGTGACAACCCCCAAATCATCATAAGGGGGTCATTACTGACACATGAGGGCCGTTCACACCATCACCCCGCGCTATCGTGTATTATGTACATTGCATATTCTGGATGGAAGCTCAGTGAATGTGCTCAGCGCTGTGTATGTGATCTGCTGCTGGAAATGCTGCCGGATGATTTCTGGTCTGTTGGGTTATTACTGCAATAAATGTTCTTCAAAATAAATGGGAAACACACAAGAATGGCAAAGTGTGATCGCCCTCGGATAAATGGGTCGCCCTCATGCAGTGGATCGGGCCCAATTCTATTTTGTATTTTATGTCATTAAAATACCTCAACAAGTGCTACAGCAACCTCTATATTATATAATGTCCTGTATATTGTACTCTATATTATATAATGTCCTGTATATTGTACTCTATATTATATATTGTCCTGTATATTATATAATGTCCTGTATATTATATCATGTCCTGTATATTGTGTATCATCCTGTATAATATATAATGTCCTGTATACTGTACATTGTCCTATATAGCATCGTGTACACGGTGTAATATATCAGTATAAAGAGTTGTTCAGGAATTCTGTTCTCTGGTTACAATGCGAGAACTTCACCAGAACAGAATACAGAGAAACGACCCCGCCATATATACAATGTGACCGGAGAGGAGTGTATACATCAGTATAGTACAGGTCACCGGGGCCAGTGTATAGTTTACCGGGCCCAAGTGTATAGATCACCGGGGCCGGTATACAGATAACCGGGGCCGGTATACAGATCACCGGGGCCAGTCTACAGATTACCGAGTCCGGTGTACAAATCTCCAGGGCCAGTATACAGATCACCACTGTATAGATCACCGGGGCCACTGTATATATTACCGGGTCCGGTGTACAGATCTCCGGGGCTGGCCTGTCTGCGGGGAGCGGGCTCTCTTGTCTCCTCGGGGGAGGCCGCCTTGGTGCGGGCGGTTTTGCGGAGCAGCTTGTAGGAGGCCATGATCCGGTGTCTCTCGGTAATGAGGGCGCACTTGGGGCAGGTGCACTGCTTCCATCCACAGTGTTTGGAGTGGCCCCGCACCGGCACCAACAGCCCGTGATTGCGGCACCGAGCACACTTCG
>NW_017306983.1:224394-226196 GCF_000935625.1 Nanorana parkeri | reverse complement strand
ACGCTGCCCTCTTATATACCAACACTGCTTCTTATATACCGACACTGCCCTCCTGTACACTACCCTCTTATATACCTACGCTGCCCTCTTATATACCAACACTGCTTCTTATATACCGACACTGCCCTCCTGTACACTACCCTCTTATATACCTACGCTGCCCTCTTATATACCAACACTGCTTCTTATATACCGACATATTCTGCATTGTCACATGTTGATGAAATCTAGAACATTCCATTGTGTTCCCTCTGACCAGCTCTGTAGTATCACAGATGAGTGGGGGAGGGGGACTGTAAAAATCAACCATTTTTATTTCATTTTTTTAAAATACTTTTGACATTGAAATCTAACAGGACTGCAGGAGATGGGATTGTTGTTTGTGTTGTATACTATGGATCGTGTCAGACATTCGAGACAACTAATCGCTGACAAGAATCATGTCTGAGCAGCCCAATGGTAACCAGCAGCTAGCCCAGGAATCTGTGTGTGTGTCATTGTGTTATACTGGACGAGTACATACCGATCTCATCATTTATAGAGCGGGTTCACCTTTCTGATCATGTCTTATGTTACACCCATATTTAGGGTCACATCACAGACCCCCATCCCCTACACCAGGGGCGCCCACTATTTTTCGTCTGGAGATCTACTTTTCAAATGACGAGCTCATTGAGATCTACCAACGAAAAAACATTGCAGGCAAGTGTTCTGAAGACTCTGCTGAAGACTGAAGGCCGAAGCTGCAAAACATGGGACATGTACACAGTAGTTGGTCTGTCTAGTATGTATTCCTATCACAATGCTGATGTTATTGCAGGGTGGGATATGCTGGGACAGCTGCGGCTCTACAGTCCTGTACATGAGGCTTTATTTTCAACATTGATTTCAGCAAAAGCCACTTCAATAAGCTGACTGCACTGCAAAGCCAAGGCAGAGAAGTCCTCCGCACAGCTGAGTGCTCAATACTCTGTACAGTTTCAGCACACAGTGTTGCAGAATTGTTGCATGTTGCTGGATCTCTGACTTTGCTTTCTGCAGAAGAAAATATAAACACAATTAGAGGTAGAAGTGTGGGATCGGATCATCGGATGGCGTGTTTGGGGGTTGCAGTAAATACAATCATATAAACTGACAAGAACATACTTCTCAACTGTTCCTCACTGGGAACCAAATCCCTCCGTCCCTCTTCCCTCCTCCAATGTCTCTCTTCCCTCCTCCAATGTCTCTCTTCCCTCCTCCAATGTCCCTCTTCCCTCCTCCAATGTCCCTCTTCCCTCCTCCAATGCCCCTCTTCCCTCCTCCATTGTCCCTCTTTTTGGCCTGACGTTCAGATATCTATGAAAATGTACACAAGTCTTACTCTGCAATAAAACCTGCATATTATCTCGTTTGCTATTTTGAGAAGTCAGTAGAAGGCTGGGTTCACACCTAGGCGGCAGCGTTTTTGCGCATCTCTACATGCGGTTTATGCGCATTAATCAAGTCACGCATTTTTGTGAGCAGATTCTAGCTCAGGGGTGCCCATTAGGTTGATCGCAAAGTGAACACTGGTAGATCGCGTTCGGCTCACTGACCTGTGTCCTGTCCTCCCTCGATGCTCGTGCGGCTGAATTCGTCAGACGCTGCAGACAGGAAGGGGCGGGACACCTCTCACAGTCTGCACATTCGGCCACACGATCACCGCAGGTGGACAGAACACCTCACCTGAGAGCAGGGCCGTCTTTAATACTGATTGGACCCTGGGCAAATATTTTCTTGGGCCCCCCCACTCCCACCTACCCCGACCCCTAACCAACTCC
>NW_017306983.1:190344-223990 GCF_000935625.1 Nanorana parkeri | reverse complement strand
TGCAATAACGATCGCACAGCACTTTTGCGAGCTCAAGGGTAGGGCCGGTGCAAGGATTATTGTGCACACAGGCGAAGGTGCATTTTTCACCCCCCCGGCGCCCTCAGACAACTGTCTATGCAGCCTTATGCTAGCACAAGCATGTGGTGCCCCCATTATATGTACATGGAAAGCATGTAGTGACCCCCATCACATACAGACAAGCAGCATGTAGTGACCCCCATCACATACAGACAAGCAGCATAGTGACCCCCATCACATACAGACAAGCTGCATAGTCACCCCTCTCTCTGGACGTTCAGTGTTCCCTAATACACACATGCAGCAGCCAGTAGAAACACGCAGGGTTTACCCATCAGACACCCACCGTTCATGCGTCCCTGATTCAGGCTGTAGTCCCCTCACCCAAAAGGCTCCCTCTCCCCCATCCAGGTGCAAAGAGCAGTGAACACCGCGCGTCCAGCAGAACCGCCTCCTCCAGCACACACATACACAGCATGGAGGGGGAGGGAATCCACCCAGCTCTTCTCTCCATGTCACCCACTCTGCTCTGCGATCATCCAGCGCTCTGCTCTCAGTGCTGAAATGCAGGACCAGTGGTAGGGGTTTTGCAGCGCAGGACTGATGCTGGCGACGTACACTGTACGTCGTCAGTCACGAAGGGGTTAAAGGCGGCCCTGCCTGAGAGAAGACCCGGGAGCTGCTGCAGTGCAGGTAAGAAAAGACAGCCAGAAGAGAGAAGAGAGAGGAGAGACAGCAGAGAGAAGAGACAGCAGAGAGAAGAGAAAGCAGAGAGGAGAGAAAGCAGAGAGAAGAGACAGAAGAGAGAGAAGAGAAAGCAGAGAGGAGAGAAAGCAGAGAGAAGAGACAGAAGAGAGAGAAGAGAAAGCAGAGAGGAGAGAAAGCAGAGAGAAGAGACAGAAGAGAGAGAAGAGAAAGCAGAGAGGAGAGAAAGCAGAGAGAAGAGACAGAAGAGAGAGAAGAGAAAGCAGAGAGGAGAGAAAGCAGAGAGAAGAGACAGAAGAGAGAGAAGAGAAAGCAGAGAGGAGAGAAAGCAGAGAGAAGAGACAGAAGAGAGATAAGAGAAAGCAGAGAAAAAGAAGAGACAGCAGAGAGAAGAGAAAGCAGAGAGAAGAGAAAGCAGAGAGAAGAGAAAGCAGAGAGAAGAGAAAGCAGAGAGAAGAGACAGCAGAGAGTAGAGAAAGCAGAGAGAAGAGAAAGCAGAGAGAAGCGACAGCACAGAGAAGAGGCAGCAAAGAGAAATAAGAGACATCAGAGAGAGAAGAGACTGCAGAGAGAGAAGAGACCGCAGAGAGAGAAGAGACCGCAGAGAGAGAGAAGAGACCGCAGAGAGAGAGAGAGACGGGAGAGAGAGAAGAGACAGCCAAGAGAGAGGGCCAGTTCACACCACAAAGTCTGCGTTCCAGAGTGTTCGGCCTTTGGAACGCACTCGAATGCAAGCTGGCCGGCTCCCTGCGTTCAGGGGTGGGAGGGGGCATGGCGGTGCATTGAAGTCAATGGCACTGCAGCCACTCCCCACCCACAGTGCGATCGCCCGCACCCGGAATGCAGGCCTAATAGTTTATAGGCCAGACGGTCAAGTGTGATCTGCAAAAATAGTGCTTGTGGCATTTTTGCAGATTGCCCTGGACCGGAACGCAGTGGGGGCGCACTGGGGGCGTGTCTGCGGTGCCATTTACTTCAATGCACCGCCACGCCCCCTTCCACCCCTGAACGCATGGAGCCAGCTGGCTTGCGTTCCAGAGGCCAAATGCTCTGGAACGCAGACTTTGTGGGGTGAACCAGCCCAGAGAGAGACAGCAGAGAGAGGAGAGAGAGAGGCAGTAGACCCAGTAACTATTTTCATGTGCTTATTTTCGAAATAAAGGTGTTTTTTCGCTGGTAGATCTCATTGAGCTCGTCATTTGAAAAGTAGATCTCCAGATGAAAAATTGTGGGCACCCCTGTTCTAGCTCATTGATGTTAATGGGCAGACGGGCGTTAAAAATGCAGAAAAATGCGCCAAAAAAACAGCAATCTGGCGTTTTCAAGCGTTTTCTATTGAGTCAAATGACAAATAGCACCTCGCGTCAAACCCTGTGTAGCTGCAAGCATCATAAGAGGTGTTACCCTCTAAACCCCCCCGGAGTCTCGCAGACGTGGATTGGAGATTGCATGGTCGGTAGCGCAGCTCCTGTTTGATCTGTCTTTGTACCCAGAGAATATATGGTGACACGGGGAGAGAGTTTTCAGTCATACATCTTACTTAAGTTTTATATCAACGGGCTGTTTTTATATTTTATTGGATATGGTCGTGATGACGTGATGACATGCTGACGTCATTTTCTGTGTGACGATTGTGGAGAGTCGGCCTTTGAATATGATCGATTGGAGATCCTATAAAGCGATTTTAGACCTGCCTAGGTCTACTTATAAGGTGAGCGGCCCACTGAGAGGGGTGAGCACCTGGGTGATCATTGGAATTGGTGTATGGACTTCGTATAAAGAACTTTCACTGTGGAAGGATAAAGAGTGAGGTGCACTTGGGACAAATCTCGAGCACTTTATACGCGTGATTCCACGTTTGTGCACAACTGTACACGGAATACATGATTGAACTTTCCAGAGGGATATTTATTATCTAGGATTGATATATACAAGAAAAGCAATGGTGAAAACTTTGATTGCATGTATTGTTTAGCACATTATAGAGATTTGTTTATTTATTTGATATTTCAAGTGTGATTGTACGCAGCAGACTGTTCTTCTCTATGGGAGGACGCGGCCGTACGCTCACCTGAGTACGCAGACAGGATGGATCTTGTCTGCGTCCTAGCATGGACACCCGCACGGATGTGCGGCTCGGGTGAGCGTACGACGGCGTACGGCGCGTCCTGCCATAGCGAAGAACAGGCTGCTGCATACAATCACACGCGCGCAGCCATCCTTCCCCGGAACAGCCCGATACGGCCGTGCATGACGCACGGATCTGTACGGGCTGAGACTTAGCTGTGTGAATGAGGCCTTACAGTCAGGATTTAAACATGTTTTATTTTACAGAAGTGGACCTCTGGCCATTCTGTCCAGAGACACAGCAGAGCCACAAGCTCAAAACTATAGGCGCAAAGCAGAGCCACAAGCTCAACCCTACAGGCACAGAGCGCAGCCACATGCTCAAAACTATAGGCACAGAGCAGAGCAAAGTCCTTAAACCTACAAGCACAAAGCAGTGCCACAAACTCTTTATTTGAAACAAAAATGGTTTGAGCTTTAGATATATAATTTAAAGTGTAAGGGCTTGTTCACACCAAATGCAGACCAGATCTGCATGAGTTTCTGCACACGCAGTGCAGTGGGTTGTGCTGCATTTTTGCCGCGTTTTCGAGGTGTTCCAGGCCGTTTTTGGTTAAAAAAGTTTGTGGGTTTTTTTTAGTTTAGAATGGGCTTTTAGTGCGTTTTGCTGGATTAGTGTGATCCTAGTTCATTTTATTACTTCATTGCTGTGCTGTATGTGTATAGGCCAATGTAGTTGGATCTGTATGTGCATTATAATTAATCAAAATAAATCGGTTAAAAATGTTTTCGATTAATCGAACACGAACATTTTAATCAGTAACAGCCCTAGTTTTTTTTACATGCTCTGGAACTGACCACTGCGGTGTGAACTAGAGTACAAAATACCATTGGAATACATTGGACGCAGTTTTGATCCTGTCTGTAACTGCTCTGCTCCTGGAATGCGCTTGGTGTGAACAAGGCCTTTCAAAAAGCATTTATATAGCAGGCAATGTTTTCAAAAATCTTTTTAGACATTTACTTTTAGAGTATGTGGAAGGAATCTGCGGCCAGATGCCACCACTGTAATTCTACGATGCTAAGCCTTGCCCTATGGGACCTACCAGTAGTTCTGGACCTGTGAAGTCTGACTACAGCAAACCCAGCAGCTTCTTCAACCAATAAAGACCACACCCTCCCTTTCAAGAAGAGAAACACATTTCTGAATATCATACCTGCAATGCATCTTCATCAGCAAGAGCAACACAGATTAGATAAAACCTTTCAGCACCACAACTGAGTCGGTTAAAAACACAATAAAACCTCCAGAAGATACATCAAATCTCATGGCTGTCATCGAGGATTTTATTTACAGAAGGCAATAAATGTGCAAGCAACAATACATAATCCGATCACAACACGAAACACAATAATGATAATACTAGTCAGCTGGATGATATTCCAGTCCATGATTCTTCTTAAATAGAATTTGATTAACCCTCGGAGATACTGTGAGTTATTTTTAAAAGGTCTGCTCACCCCTGTGAGTATTCACTAATGCATTATAATACATTGCCAGAGGCTTTAATGTTCCCGCAGAGTTAATCATTTCTCAATACACATCAGCCAATCAAAAAGGCAAAAGCATGTATGCTTACTTCTGATTTATTAACATTAGTATATAGCATAATATATAAATATGTAAGTCATAACATGTTTTCAGCTCAATAAAATGTAAAAAAAAATTCTAAACAGTGTTAAAGCAGACCTTTACCCATACCATTAAAATAACAACAATCATACCTTTAGAAATGTTTATTAATGACAATCTACAAACACATACTTCTAGATAATTGCCGGCTTTGTATTCTTTGCATTCCTTATTTCTCTTTCCTTCCCAGTCTTCTGGCAGTGACCATGTTTACCAAGGGCAGATTACTAGCTCTCCTTTTACTTCCTTGAACTCTGGCACATGTGACTAGGACATGTGACCATACACATCATCTCAGGGGAGCAAAATGAGAGATTACAGATGAGATATCCCAGCAATGCTCTGCTGATGACAAGGCAATCCCAGTGTGCATTGCTTTGCCAAACTGAAGTCATTTTGCCCTTTCAAAGCAGGAAGTGAACGCTCTGCAAGTGTAAGTATTTCAGAATCGCAGCATTTTACATCTGACACGTCTATGTTCTTATTAATCATCATACATAGAGGGATGCATTGGTAGAATTTAGTTTTTGTTTAAAGTTTTGCTTTAAAGGTTTTTCATTAGAAAACAAATTGAATGAGTGGTCACAGCAGAGAAATACATGACAAATCATTTCTGGCTGCTTTCTGAAGCTTGGGTTTACAAGGTTCCTTTGGTGGTGCTAGTAACCTAATCTATGGGGTGCTGGCAGGTAGTAGAGGAAACAAGGCGTAGGGGAAGAACCCATGACGGAAGGTGTAGGTTTAAAGGCAGAGAAGAAGAGAGCAGAAAAGAAAAGATAGATATGAGGGAAAGGAGGAAACAACAGACAAATACAATTATATGACAAAAATCCAAAAAGAAAGGGGGGATAACAATCAAAGGGTGTCACAGACAAAGGTTGCAAATACTCTGCACCCTGGTAATTCGTTCCAAATCATAACAAGTTTTAAGGGGAAAAAATATAATATATATATACCTGTATATTGTAACTGTACTGTCCTTCATTTTGTAAAGTGCTGCACAAACTGTTGGCACTATATAAACCTTGAATAATAATAACAATAATAATATTATATGGTACAGCAAAACTGGGCACAGCCAGGGCTATCAAACAGTCACAAGTAACAGAGTCACTAAAGCATGTATAATTCTCTGTTACATTAGTGGACAGTGCAGCTGCTCCATATATATACTCCCTTTACATTGCTGGTCAGAGTCAATATCCCCATTACATAGGTGGTCTGTGCAGAGTTCAACATAACAGGAAGATAAACACTGACCTTCAAGGTAATAGGACATTTACACTGATCACCACCAATGTAATGGGAATATACGGAGGAAATGTGGGGCGATAGTTTGTAGTTTTTCCAGTTGGAAGGTCTGGTATAGGAAAACGTTTTCCTTTGAGACAGCTCTTCAAATCCGTAGGGCAGCACTTCTCAGCAAAGTTACAGCAATCCACCATCTTTGCTATTCCATTTGGTAGAGTCTTTAAACCAGGGGTGCCCACAATATTTTGTGTAAAGATCTACTTTTCAAATGACGAGCTACATGAGATCTACCAACGAAAAAAAAACCTGCCTCGCTCTCTTTCTCCTGGCTGTCTCTTCTTGCTCATCCTCCTGGCTGTCTCTCCTCTCTCTCCTGGCTGTCTCTCCTTGCTCATCCTCCTTGCTGTCTCTTCTCTCTCTCCTGGCTGTCTCTCCTTGCTCATCCTCCTTGGTGTCTCTTCTCTCTCTCCTTGCTGTCTCTCGTCGTTTTCTCTCCTGGCTGTCTCTCTTTGCTCTCTTGGCTGTCTCTCCTTGCTCTCTCCCCTGGCAGTCTCTCCTCTCTCTCTTTCCTGGCTGTTTCTCCTTGCTCTCTCTCCTGTCTGTCTCTCCTCATGCTCTCTCTCCTGGCTCACCTTGCTATATTTTGCAAACAGTGTAGTGCAACAGACTGTGTAAACTAATATTCTTTTGATGTTCCACATAGCACTTCAACCACCAGTATCCACCAGAAAGGTGTCAGGGAGCTTGGCTCAGCAGACTCAGGCTAATAGGTCATCATGTGTGCCCAGATAAATAAATATACCAAAATGGAATACAGGGGCCACCATTCACACCCTTCGTGATCTATCAGCATCACCTTTGAGGGCTACTGGTAGATCACGATCTACCTAATGGGCACCCCTGCTTTAAACCATACTGGTGACTTGTTTTTGCATGGGAGGCAAATTTCAAAAGCAGATTTGGGGTAAACTGGAGCGATTTTGATCAATTTTAACCGTATAAGAGTGATGTGATAAGGGTGCAAAATGGGCCAAGAGTATCTTGAAGAGTTTGCAGTTGGTTGGCAGGTTAGATGGTGGAACGAAGACCCTGATCACTCTGAGTACTTAGTGTGATTTTGCCACTGGTGTTGCAGAGGTTTACTCCTTCTTCTGCATTCCCTAAATATATATAAATTAAATTTTAGTAATCCAGAGGGAAGAGAGAGAGCTATATGTAATAGGAATGGCTGGGGGGTGGGTCTGGGAGCTCAGGAACAAAAATCCCACCACCAACATCTAGATAGAAACACTCACCCTTTAACTCTGTAACTTCAGTTGCTTTAAAGTGGTTTTCTGCTTTCTTCACTTATGGGTTCTTCTCATATCATCAATCATCATCGTCATCAATCATCATCATCATCATCATCATCATCATCATCATCAGTTCTTTTAGCATTATAAAAGGAATGAGCAGGTTGGAGGTACCCTGAATTACTCAGTTTTCCATCATGAAGCAGTTTTGGTCTCACTAGCTTCTAGAACTAGATACACTGCCTGACCAAAAGTAAGTCACCACCTGGATGTAGCTAAGCAAATGGGTCAGAGCCTTCCACTGGATAATTAGTCTAAAATCAGCAATAGTATGTCCCTATAAAATGAGGTCAGCTGCCTACCTGAATATAATGAATGATCAGGTTTTTCCATCAGTGGATTTATTTCTTCCCTGATGGCACATTGGGCATATTCCAAGAGGACAACGTCAGCATTCATCAGGCTCAAATTGTGAAAGGGAGCATGAGACATCATTTTCATACATGGATTGCTCACCACAGAGTCCAGACCTTAACCCCATTGAGAATTTTTGGGATGTGGCGGAGAAGACGCTACAAAGTGGTCTGACTCTTCCATCATCATTACAAGATCTTGGTGAAAAATGTATACAACTCTGGACGGAAATAAGGGTTGTGACATTGCATAAGCTTATGAAAATGATGCCACGGTGAATGTGTGCCCTAATCAAAGCTAAAGGCGGTCCAATTAAATATTAGACTGTGTGATTCTGTGGCCAGGCAGTGCAATAATCCTTATGTGGCAGTCCACCAAAAGTGAAATGATCAGTTTAAGGTGAACTCAGCCTTTGAAGGCACAGATACCTATGTAAGAAGCTTCACTTCTTGGCTACCCCTTCCCCCCCTCTCCCCCAGCACCATACACTTCCCAAGCCACTGAAAGTGATCCTATTCAGCCTCAATCAGAGTAATGGGCTAGCTGGCTCACTAATGGCACTCTAGTATCTTATTGGCCAATACTGTGGCCCATACATAAGTAGTAGGCTTCTTTGGAACCATAGGTACCCACTACTCACTGGACGGCGTGGGTAAAAATTTTAAAGTGAAAAAGACAATGGAGTGCCCAAAGAAGATGAATCAGTAGGATGATAAAGTGTGGTTAAATTGTTAGATATTTGAAGTCAATAGAAAAGGTGCTTCATTGTCTTTTTCAATAAATGACAGTAATGTCATTGCCCCAATTTAGTTAGGAATTGACTCGTCTATCAAAGTCATCTCACAGAGCCATTGACTATGTTGCACATTCCTCTGCTTTGCAGTTATACCTATTTTCTACTGAGCCGACCTGTGACAGTCTCATTGTCACAGGTCGGCTAGAACTATGAGGTGAGTGAAAAGCACTCACCTCATAGTTCTCCTTTAAAATAGTATTTAGCTGAAATAATTTCATTTTTATCATTTTTAGTAAATAATTATTTATATATTGGAGTGTTGTATCAATGTAGCACTTGAAAAGTCCTTATTAATGAACTTTATTGTATAAAATGTATATTTTTAGGATGTGGTGCTTTAAAAGCCGAATTTGATCCACGTATTTTGTAAACAATTTTAGTATTTAGTTGAAATTTAGGTAAGAAGATCACATATATGTTTAAAGGAGAACTATGAGGTGAGTGCTTTTACCTCACCTCATAGTTCTAGCCGACCTGTGACAATGAGACTGTCACAGGTCGGCTCAGTAGATTGGGAAGTGAGCGAACACATAACGGCGTTTGCTCACTTCTCGATCCTATCACAGCTCTCTGTGACAGGGGAGGGGCTGGATTTCCCCCTCCCCGCTCCGATCCTCCAGCGCTGACTGGCGGAACGGACGCGGGAGGGGGCGGGTCACTCACGCAGCTGGACGGATCCAGACATAATCAGGATCCGCTTCAGCTGTGGCGTCTCAGTATATCGCGAGCTGTAGCTCGCGCTATACTGAGCTTAGGGTGACGGGAGGACGCTAGTTTGTGTCCTCCCGTTACCCTAAGGAGAACTATGGGAAAAACCCTAACCCCATAGTTCTCCTTTAAATTTACAATTCTTATATTTAGGGTAACTCAGCATGTTTTCTTTAACCCTCTCTATGTTCAGGGGTCTAATACATCAGATATATTCTCTTTCTTACTTTATTATAATACAGCTACAAAGGAATTGTACAAAGTGATCCCCATTACCATTTCTGCAGGTTGTCGTGGTAACCTACATGTCCCCCCCCTATAAGGAGCAGGTAGATGGCATATGAACCCCAAAACCTACTTCTGGGCACCAAGGGTTCTATAATGGCCATTATTATCACACACAAGAGCTTTGGAAGGGGTTCCCCTTTTTCTGGGATCTCTTTCAAAGTATCCTTAAAATTCATTTCAGTACAGCGCTGCATGACGGAATAAATGTCAGTTAAAGTACCGCAGCGCTGAATACTGAAAAATGGCCTGGATGGGAAGGGGGTTTAACACCGCGGATGTCAACTGGTTAAATATATAAAGGTATGTTAGGGGGCTGCCTGCTTGCTCCCCCCGTAATAGGGATTGCAGTCTGCTTAGTAGTAGTGTGCTGGTCCGTTATCATGGGAAGGCATTACATTTTTTATATTTCACTTTTTATTAAAAGAAAGTTAAAACAATAGGAATAAAAATGAATCCACTCAAAACTTATATTTCAGATTTTGGTAGATGCAAATATCTCTGAGGGACTCTCTTGGTGAGACCTCAGTGCTGAGTTTCTGGGTCTGCACTCCTGCTGTTGCTATTATGAGGGGCCCCGGCTCTACTTGTTTTAGGCTTGCATTTATTTTACAATGGAAAATACAACATGAACAGCTAAAACACACAAAGTTAAAGGTAGGAGGACCCCCGAAACTCATAATTGGACAAGAATAGAGGGGTATTATGGCAGGAACAGTTGCGTAACAATCGGGGGAGGGGCAGCCGGCGCGGCTGCCCCGGGCGCAGAGCTGGAGGGGCGCCATCCCACCGTAGTGACAAGCGAGCCCGGCGAATCATGGGGCTGCCCTGGGGGCATCAGGCGTGACGACCCAGCATGCAGCAGCTTCACATTGCACAAAGAGAGAGAGAGAGACCGCGACTCTGTGATAAGGTGAGTGATTCATGTTTTTTTTTTCTCTCAGTCTCCCCCTTGCTTCCTCCCGTCGTGTAAACTGACACCAGCCAGGAGGACAGTGTCAGAGGAGACTATCTGCCATTCCAGAACACAGAATAGCTGAACTTAAAGGAGAACTATGAGGTGAGTGCTTTTCACTCGCCTCATAGTTCTAGCATAGTTCTCAGTAGATCAGGAGGTGAGCGAACACATACCGGCGTTCGCACACCTCTCGATCCTGTCACGGCTCTCTGCCGTGACAGGGGAGGGGCTGGATTCCCCCTCCCCGCTCCGCCAGTGCTGACTGGCGGAACAGACGCGGGAGGGGGCGGGTACAGCTGGCTCTGCCTCTAGATAGGCAGAGCCAGCTGTCACTCACGCAGCTGGGCGGATCCAGACATAATTGTCGGGATCCGCTTCAGCTGCGGCGTCTCAGTATACCGCGAGCTGTAGCTCGCGGTATACTGAGCTTAGGGTGACGGGAGGACGCTAGTTTGTGTCCTCCCGTTACCCTAAGGAGAACTATGGGGAAAAGCCTTAACCCCATAGTTCTCCTTTAAACTGCTACTTTCCCAAACTGCGAACTGTTCCCAAACAGAATTTCTGTATCACCCGTCAAACATGGCAAACATCGCCATCTCATGGTGAATAGGTATAACTGCAAAGCAGAGGAACAAAATTTTGTTCTGCCCGTTACTCTGGTTACGCCACTGGGCAGGAACAATTTGAGCATCCAAGACATACTGTATATGAAACCAGCTGCTGATATCCAACCAGACCCTATGCATAATTTAACTATGTTGTGCGTGGACTGAGCCTTTAAAACACAACCCTCCAAGTCCAGCAAATGTACAGTGAATGTTTGCTATATGTTTGCTGCATTATAAATAGTGTGACTACTAACCGCTATTCCTAAATGAAGAACAAGCCAGTTACAAATGTCAGATACTACTGCTTAATCTAGATCATCTTCACACTTTGCTGTTCTTGTGTGTTACATCAACACAAGCATGTTAATGTGTGTTGTGTCATGCATCAATGGTGTTGCATTAAGGCAATGGTGTGCAACTCTGGCCCTCCAGCAGGTCTTTAACTACAAATCCCAACATGCCTCTGCCTCTGGGAGTCATGTCTTTAACTGTCAGTCTTGCAATGCCTCATGGGACTTGTAGTTCCACAACAGCTGGAGGGCCGCAGTTGCCCACCCCTGCATTAAGGCATCCAGTTCATTCTGAATGGGCTTCCAATGCACAGCGCACCAGACCAGAACACATGACGCTGGATTGTGATGTGCTGCAACACATGTGTATCGAAACGTGCGTTGCTTTATTGCTGACCTTTACAATGGGGCTACGTCACCGATGCCTAAGAAGACCAGGAAGTATAAGCCCAATAAAGATAAGTAATATTTCATTTGTTTCTTTAGGATGATTTCATATCAGTATGACGAGCTGCATGCTGATGTGAATTTTTGTGAAAGTTCCGCTTTTACAAGCACTGTGTCACACATAATGGCCTTGCGTTCATTTTAAATGGGCTGCCAACGCAGAAGATCGGACCATGCAAATCAAAATGGACGTGGAGTGTTTTCTTCGATGCAGTAAACTGTGTGTTGTGGTGCACTGCCACACATGTATGTCACAACTTCATTGCCTTAGTGCGTTGCTGTAAGACATGGCAGTGCAAAAGCGCGTTTCCGGCCTCAAAATCTTATCTTTCATTGTACAAAATCTTATCTTTCATTGTACAGCCACTGAAATAACACGGTATATGGCAGACATGCAGTGGCGGACCTAAGGAACAAAGGGCCCAAGTGCAAGATTTTATCTTCGACCCCTAACCACCACCCCCCGGCAGTCTGTGCACCAGAGCAGCTTACACTCTAATGTCCCCCCACAGTCTCACACTATTATACATTTGTATAGCTCTGACATATACCACAGTGCTGTACAGAGAACACTGAGCCAGTCACATTAGTTTCTGTACAGAGGAGCTTACACTCTAATGCAGAATGACATCGGCTGTGGGGGGACTACAAATCCCAGCAATACATTATACAGCAATGCAGAACAGTATATGAATTGGACTCAGGACTTTGCAACGCACTGGACTCAGGACCTAGTAACGCACAGGGACTCAGAACATAGTAACGCCCTGGAAAAAGGATCTGGACGCCCCTGCTGATGGTGATAACAGGGGGCCATGACTGTGTCATGTTTGTTGAAGCGGCCGCTTGTAGTCTCCATAGGAAACCCATGTACCAGAGTGACAAAGCAGAAACACAGGCAAAAGGGACAGAGCATTGTCACCTATAACAGGAATTGCCTGATCAAGGACTTTCGCGGTAGTACCGAGTATTACTTTATGACACGTTGTAATAGTATTACCGAGTATTACTTTATGACACGCTGTAATAGTATTACCGAGTATTACTTTATGACACGCTGCAAATTTAAATGAGTGAATATGACTTTTGAAATGAACAAATTTAAACTTATATGATATTTTTGTGATTGGATTGACATCATTTCATTACATTTGGGTTTGTGATGGAGGGGAAAGGTGTATGAGGAGGTTTTTAATTCCTCATGGACCTGTTGTCCTCCATTTTCCAGGATCCTGATTGCATGAGCTCACTTTGTGGGGAAAAAAGTATTGAGGCAATTTTTTTCTGGGCAAAAGGGACATCGGGATATTTAGCGGTGAGAGAGGTGACTGGAAATTCATTGGGAAATTTAGAGACCAACTACTGTGTAGTTGTCCCAGCTGTGACCTTCAGTATTCCAGAACGCTAATCCCTAAGTTTCTGTTCCCCCATCTTGAATGTGGTTGTCGAGTCTTTTTTTTATTTTTTAAATAAGTTCTATTTAGAAGTTTTTCAGCAATAATAAGTTGTCAAGTCTTTATTGGGAGGGGGAGCGGGGGGGGGGGACTTAGTGGGAGGACAAAGTTCATATTTAAATGTAATGGGAACAATCCTTTACTCCTTTACTCTTGCATGAGTTTTTATGATTAAGCAGGTTCCTATGTTAGTGTTAAATTCTATAAAGGAGTTGTAAAGTCCCAGCATATCCTGTCCTGTTATAACATCAGCATTGTAATAGGAATACATACTAGAGTTGTTTTTGATAGATTGCAATCAAAGCTTACTTGAAGAAATGCCTTTTATTTAGTGAATGCTGCCTTCTGTCTGCCCATCACTTCCACCAACTTCCTGGATTCCCAGTGTGCTTTGCATCTCTTTCCCTGCTACTTGATCTAATGCAATCTGGATTTATCAAGACTACATATCACATCATGCATTGCTTCCAGCAAGCAATGATAATATTACATTGTTCAGACTTTGAGTTATAGTTCAGAAGGTAGGCTCTGTGAGAGTAGTGAAACAAGAAAGTGCATATTCATGGGGCTGAGTGAAATTGTGTCAGTGCATCGAGGAAGTACATCCATTCCAATCTTCAATAAGTAAAGTTACAAACTTCTAGATGGTCATTGTTATTAGGAGTGGGATGGAACTTATAGAAATTCAATATAGAAATACAGATTTCATTTAGATTTTGACCATACACTGTAGATACGGTTTTGGGGTGCTGTAAATTGTTTACCTCTTAGTTTATTTAAACTCCATTGAGGTCTTATTTACAATGTAATGGTAAAAGTAGAACTATGTGCAAATTCAACTCATTTGTTTTTGTGAGTTCTATTTCTATTAACATGATAACGATGTTCGTTCTCCATCGAAATCGCACAGGAGCGTTGTCACCCTGCGTACAGGTTAGTCTTACTACTCGGCTGCCCTCGGCAGCTTTGTGAATAGACCCCATAGTTCCACATTACATTGATGTCAGTTGGGTAACAGAGAGTAATCCCATACCATGAAGAAAATCTGGGACAAAGGCAAATCTATGGTTGTCATCTTTTTGTTGTTGTTGGTCCCTTTGAGGATACTTCGAATGTGTGTATAGGAGAAATTGCGGAGCACAGCTTGCAGACATGCCATTGTTTTACCTGTCTGTCCAGGCAATGTCACAACTAATGTACATAGAGAACTATAATAATACTAATAATAATAAAAATAATAATATTTATAATATTAATAATACATTTTATTTCAATGTCTCTTTCCTCCCTCCTCCTTCCTGCCTCCCTTCCCTTATTTCCTTCTGCAGGTGGCAACATCTAATTATTAGCTCCTTATGTTTCCTTCTCAGCTATAGGGAGGCTGCAATGTCAGTTTGTGGAAAGTATAATTATATTCACTGTGGTTTAAGGATTCGTCCAAGCTTTACATATACTCAGTTTTTTCTGCTCATCCTTCCTTCTTTCCTTCCTTGTCTCTTCCTTCCTTCCCATCTCTTCCTTCCTATCTCTTTCTCTTCCTTCCTTCCGATCTCTTTCTTCCTTCCTTTCCAGTCTCTTCCTTCCTTACGATCTCTTCCTTCCTTCCTTCCTAGTCCCTTCCTACATTTCTTCTTTCCCTTACGATCTCTTCCTTCCTTTCTCCCTTCCTTCCGATCTCTTCCTTTCCTTCAAGTCTCTTCCTACATTTCTTCCTTCCCTTACGATCTCTTCCTTCCTTTTTCGCTTCCTTATGATCTCTTCTTTTCCTTCAAGTCTCTTCCTACATTTCTTCCTTCCCTTATGATCTCTTCCTTCCTTCCATCCTCCTTCCGTTCTAATCTCTTCCTTCCTTCCTTCACACCTACATTTAAAGCTCCTTTCTTTCACCTTTCCTTCATAGGTCCTTCCTTCCTTCCTTCTTTCAGTCCTTCCTCTCTGCTTACCTTCTTGCACACTTTTTTTTTTTTTTGTTACCGTTATTATGAAAGCTAAAGTTCCTCATTGCAAAACGTATTGTTTGACATGCTTATAAACCTTGTGACGTCCAGCTATAGAAATTGTATGATGCAAAAAGTCCAAGACGCAGAGAGTAAAAACTGCACACCCCCCATCCTACACACACTGGTGGCGAGGAGGTAACACTATTCCCTTCCTGTGTTGGGCTCTGTGGTTCTATATCCACAAGTGTCACTAGGATCTGTATGCTCTGTCTGGGTTTTTTAGGGTTTCCTCTAACCTGCTAGATTTTTGCCCCTAGAATATATGATTGTGCTAGGAGTTGAAGTCCCTGGGCAGGGATTGCTGCAAATGGTTCTAAGATGATGAAGCAACTAACATTCTGTCTAGATCTTTTTCTAAAATATAAAAAAGGGCCTCAGGCTCAGAAACGAGTCTAATGCAGTATGATCCCAGGTGCTTCGGAGTTCCTTTTGCCGTCTCATTAACCTGTATGAGGAAGAAAACAGCTCACAAAAGCCTTTGTACACAAACCCAAATGATAAAAACATTATGTTCACCAGACTGACCCCAGAGGTTTGCTCTACAAATATATCACAGTAGCAACAATGTATTGTTTGGTAGAAGATATTGTATGTGGATGGGAATCCATAGAATATAAAGAACCGATTCTGTGTGACTGGAGAATGAGAATATCTTATTCCAGGGATTAATCTGTGATCGGAGAACAACTGTTAGACATCCAACTTTAATCCAAGATCTGTTCAGCTCTCCTTTACTGGATTTCTACAATCTGTCAGCATTAGTCACCAATCTGTCACAGAGCCCTTGTTTTATCTGCCACCAACATGACACAATGCTTCTTCTATACAATGATGACAATACAATCTATCTACCTGTCTATCTATCTATCTATCTATCTATCTATCTATCTATCTATCTATCTATCTATCTGTTAGCTATCGGTCTATCTAACTACTTATGAGGCTAGGTCCACACCTAGGCGATTTATTGCGCAGATTTAGCTGCATGATATCGCACACAACAGAGATTTGCATTCAAGTCTATAGCATCTGTTCACATCTTTGTGATTTGTCGCGTGGTAGAAATCGCCTGTCGTGCAAAAAGGTGCAGGAGCTATTTTCGGGAGGTTGTCATGCGGTTTGGGTCCCATAGACATCTCTATGCATTGAAAATCACACGACAACTGAGGCGGTTTTCAAAGCAAAATCGCGCAAACAAAAACACGCAACAACTGCACGAAAACAGCTCACAAGCTCAATCCCCTAGGTATAAACCTAGCCTTAGCTAGCTCTCTATCAATCTACCTGTCAATTATCTATCTATCTATCTATCTTTCTACTATCTACTATCTATCTATCAATCTATCTATCCATCCATCTACTATCTATCTATCTATCTATCTATCTATCTTTATATCTATCAATCAGCTAGCTCTCTATCAATAAATCTACCAGTTTTCTATTATCTACATATATATATATATATATGTAGATAATAGAAAACTGTATATATATAGGGATTTCATCGTACTATTTTGGATGAAACCTCTGCTTGTGTTTGAAACGGTGAAGGATAAACACATAACAGACTGTGTTCTTAATTTACGCTGTTTTAGGCAATAATGCCGCTTCCAAGTTACTTTGCCATATACAGAGATTTATTCTGGAATTAAAGGGAATTAATTAAATCCTCGGATAATAAGAAATTTTGTCTTTTGTAACCAGAGAGTGCTAAACACAGACCTATTGTGGTACAAACACAGGAGGAATTGTTCTTGTTAAGCTGCTTGTGGTCTGTGAAAAGGAAATTATTGGGTCGGTTCTGCCCCTCGTGTTCACCACTGGAAGCTTGCTACTTCTGTGCGCCTGAGATTCGGCTTCTTACTGGAGGGTCAGCTATTGAGGAACCACAAATCCCAACAAGCCCTCCCAGCCAGGAGCAGAACACTGGATCGTGTGTAGGTACGTTCCCTCTTCATTGTACTGATTTACAGGAAAATGGAAATAATACCCACTTACATTAGACCTAAAGTTTAACAGCACACCCTTTCACTTTCATGCCCTCTCTGCTGCCTTAAAGGGACTCTGTCATATGAAAATCAAGGGGGCTGCCACTGCTGAACTCTCCTTTTCAGAATGCTAGTTTCCTGGCTGTCATGCTGAAGCACTGGCCTATAGTGATCTACTGCCAAATGGTTCTGGCTCCAGCTAGAGCAGCAGAGCAGGAGAATGTGATCAGGTAATAAGACAGTAAACACCAATACATTCATACGACTATTTTGACAAGACATGTACATTTCGTTTCGTTCTGTACTACATTTGTTAAATTCGGACATTCGGCTGCATCTGTATTTGAACGCGTCTAAATGCGAACTAATCCAAATGTCCATTTAACAAAATTCAGATCCCTCTTAATTTAGTTTAAAACAAAACTAACTGTTCTCTGGCCAATCAATTTTTTGGGGGGCTGTTAGGGGTTGCATTACAGGCAAGGTCATGTAACTTAATTCCAACATGAAAATTCGGATCGTTCCGAAACTACACTTTGGATGGATCCGAAAGCCGAATTTCGGCTCCGAAATCCAAAAATCTAAAGAACTAAAAATCCGAATCGATCTGAAACGAAACAATTGTTTGGCAGGGCACATGTCTAATTTTGACTCCCACTGCAATCAAAAATATAGGGTTTATTTTAATCCCACCAACATGATAATCATGTTACTCCCATTGACAGTAAAGATATGGGGCTTATCTTACTCCCACTGACAGAAATTATATTGGGCTTATTTTACGCTCAATGATAGCAACCTATGGGACTTATTTTACTCCCACTGACAGCAACAATGGGGGATGAGGAGAATACAGGAGTAGTATGTAGGTAAAGATATAGGATATTATTTTACTCCCATTAACAGCAACAATATGGACTTATATTACACCCACTGACAGGGACCAATGGGACTTATCTTACTCCCCTTAACAGCAACAATATGGGGCTTATTTGTTGCCCGTTGACAGCAACCTATGGGATTTATTTTATTCCCACTGACAGCAACAATATGGGCTTATTTTACACCCACTGACAGCAACCAATAGGACTTATCTTACTCCCACTGACAGCAACAATATGGGGCTTATTTGTTTCCCACTGACAGCAGCCAATGGGACTTATGTTATTCCCACTGACAGCAACGATGGGGATTATTTTACTTCCACTGACACCAATGAGGTGAATACAGCAGTAGTATGCAGGAAAGTGGAAGGACACCTGAGGATGGAGCTTTCTGGAATGGGGCCATCCCTGTTATATGGATGTTCTTTCCTGATTTTATTACTATACTGTACGTATAGCCATCACCATTTTTAGCCCTAGGCTTTTCCAGCTGTGCATGGGCTTGGGTACTTCGTACAGGCTTACTGTGATATAGCAAAGGCCCTCTACTTGATTTGTGGATACAAATGTGGCTCTTGGACCCTTATGAGTTGGATACCACTGCTCTAAAATATTGACTCAAAATGTCTACTCACAAAAGCAGACTTTTAGGGCCTGTGTCAATGGGCTTTTGTACGCTTCAAACAGGTTTTGCAATTCCGTACAAGTCAATGTGAAAGCAAATCTGCTTGAAGCAGGTAAAATGCAGGTCAAAGGAGGTCAACCTTAGATTGTAAGCTCCTTGTGGGCAGGGACAGATGAGAATGTACGGTATGTACAGCGCTGCGTAAATTGTTGGCACTATATAAATGCCTTTAATAAATAAATAAATAAACTGCAAGTCCAATGCACCAATCATTGAGTTCTGAATGATCTTAGAAGTTATCAAGCTGATGCCATCGACAGAAGCCCAAAGCCCATTGACACAGGTCCTTAGTTTCCCTTAAGTGTTAAATTATTTCTGCTCAGGGACATTAATAGAGGTTGTCAAGCACAGTTTGAACGGCAGAGTGCCTTGATTTCAGGCTTAAAATTTGTAATAAGGATCAAATGGGTTTACTATGTTTTATCTTGCCAGTGAAATTGCAGTATGTATTCATTGCCTCTGTGCACTGAATAAAAGCCTGCAGCAAGGACTTCATGCAGAGTATCTGGGATTGGACAGTGGGTGGTATCAGGTGTTTTCACGTACACCCCAAGAGGTACAAGAGGCCCAAATGGAAAGACTCATTGTTTCAGCTTGATTTTTTACAAATCCTAATCCGCCTTAATCCTGCCATTATAATTGTGCATTTTGGGAGGTAATAACACAGAGGGCACAAAAATGAAGCCTCCTTGTTTTAATGAAAAGGGACTTAACACTAGTAAAATGACTTTTCTGTACTGCTGCCTTGGTATAGCGTTAATCTGTGCCAAGATTCCTATGGTCACCAGCCTCGCATTCTGTATCATGGAAAGGAGCAAAGTAAAAAGGGTTATTTGTTTCTGGATGGGGGGAGCTTTATTTTTCATGCTTACCTTCTGAAAATTGATTTTGATGCTGACAATTTCAGCCGTGAGCTGGCGACAGGAAAACTATTATACAGTAGGTAACAGATGGGAATTTGGTACAAAATGCACACGTCATACAGAAAATTCACATACTAACATCCATACCTATGACACAACCCTATTGGCCAAGCTGTGGCTCGAACTGGTGGAGACAGACTGCAGCGGCCACTATTCAAAATAATGATCTGGGCCACTTGTCCATACCAGCATTTCTTACATCTTTTTTAATCAAGGCACCCTTTAGAAGTATGAAAAATCTTGACACATCCCAGTCTAAAATGTAATGCATTTTTAGGGGGGACCCCATGCAAAAGCACAAGAAAGTGGGATTTCCACTTCACATCAAGGCCCTCCTTGACATCAGAATCCCCTCTTTTACATCAGAGTTCCCCTTTTTACATCAGAATCTGCCCACAGTGTTCCCACAGGGGAGAAGGGAGCCCTCTGTGCATGCCCAGTGTTGAAACAAGCCACAGCTGCCACCCTAGAGGGGAGAAAGCACATTGTGCATACGAAGTGTTTGAATGAGTCCTGGTGCTTGTTCATTCTGTCTTGGGGCCACGCAGGCACATCCTGCAGTTTACAGGGATGGAGGGGGATCATCAGACAGGGAGTTTTTACTGTCAGGCTGCACACTGCCCTAAGGTATGACATGCAAAAGGAGCATTTTTTATAAAGCGGAACAGTGATTTGTAATCCGCAGAGCATGTTGGAATGAATGGGGGATTTTGGGGGGGAAATGTGCATGAAGGTAAACTAACCCTTTAGAGAAGAACTATGAGGTGAGTGCTTTTCACTCACCTCATAGTTCTAGCCGACCTGTGACAATGAGACTGTCACAGGTCGGCTCAGTAGATCGGGAGGTGAGCGAACACATACCGGCGTTCGCTCACCTCTCAGGGGAGGGGCTGGATTCCCCCTCCCTGCTCCGATCCGCCAGCGCTGACTGGCAGAACGAACGGGGGAGGGGGCGGGTACAGCTGGCTCTGCCTCTAGATAGGCAGAGCCAGCTGTCAGTCAAGCAGCTGGGCGGATCCCGGCACAATTGTCCGGATCCGCTGCAGCGTCTCAGTATACCGCGAGCAGCTGCTTGCGGTATACTGCGGCGCCTCAGTATAGGGTGACGGGAGGACGCTAGTTTGTGTCCTCCCGTTACCCTAAGGAGAACTATGCGGAAAAGCCCTGACCCCATAGTTCTCCTTTAATTGATTTAAAAGTCAAATCTTTTTATGCTATTTCAAATGCGGATGAAATCACTTACAATGGACGCTGCTCCTTGATGTTTAAAAGTTTTAGTTTTCTGTAGAATCAGCTCTTCCCCTGAGAACTGGCCCTGATATCCCATGCGGGCTGGCTCCTTTCCCTTGCAGGGTCCTATGAAACCATCTTTGTTTGTGCTAGTAAGCCGTGTGTGCCTCCACAAACACATAGGCACAGCAAGGGAAGTTACTCCCCTCCCCCCTCCTCCTTCCACCCTGGTAGTAGACTGATGGCTGCTAGAGACTGCTCTCTCCCTTGTGCTCTTGGACTGGACAGGAAGTTCAGGGAAATGGAGCTGAGAGAGTTGGAGCTGCAAAAACATTAAGTAATATTTTCAAGCATGTTTGCAGTGTGCCTGCCATCCCCTTTCCAGCCAGAGCATCCCAGGTTGCTAAGAGCCAGACAGAGAGATGTGTAAGGGGCATACACATCTCCCTGCCCAGCAACCTGGGACAATCTTGCCGGGGTCCCGCCGAGCTCCTGGCAACCTGTGGCATCATTGGTTGCTAGGAGCTCAGCGGGATGCCAGCCAGAGCACCACAGGTTGCTAAGAGCTGTCAGGGTGAGGCAGAACCCACTCGGCTCTTAACAGCAACACTCACCACCCTCCAGCCACTGATTGTCTACACCATCCAGCACCCAGTCCAACCACCCCAAAAGCCTAGAGACTCTCCTGACAGCAGTATTTTTGGAAAGGTTTTTCTTCACTTCTGTATTTATCTATTTACAGACTTACTTCCTCACTCTTCATGTAACTCTTGCAAAGTGCCCCCTCAGTGTGTGAATAAGGGAAAGATCAGAAAAAAAGGCAGCTTATTAAATCTAGCATCAGCAGACAGGAAGAAGGGTAGGTGCGATATGTTTATGTAATGACTGGAACTCTCTGTATATTTGTATTTTCTTTATCTTCCCTTTCAAAATTAAACACTGCCATATAATCCAGTTAAACCTGAAGCTGGCTTGCCATCGCTTCCTGATAAGGATAACCTTTCACAGGTAAATGATGATAAATTCAGTCCAAATCGTCAGCCTATCAGATAAGTAGAGATTATATGCAATCATTGCATCACACCTGGGTTCAGCACACATTTTACTATCTCCTAACAGTCACTCCACTTCCACATATAGGACTATTATTATTATGCAACTGCATGCGGTTAATTACATGTCACTTAACCCTTTCATGCTGCTTTTTTTAAGAGAATGTATCATTGTTTTGTAAATATTTTCTTATAGATCACTGTCAAGACTAAAAAATAAAAATAATCAGCTCAACTCTATGACAGATATGACAAATTCTCGGCACTCTGGGTTACTGCGGGCTCACTTGGTGCGGTCTTGCTTCTTGGACTACCTGCTGACAGGGGTCTCTGTGGTCCGCTGGGTACTACTTCTAATTTTTTTCTTGGTCATTTTACTTCCCTAATCAAGGGATGCCACACGTAACCTCTTTTTTTCCTCCCTTCCGCGTCTCTCTCTTCCTCTTCTCCTATATTTGTCCCTCCTGTCTTTTTCCACTCTTTCTTTTGCTTTACCACTGTCCTTTCTCTTTCCCTTCTTTCTTTGCTTCCTCCTGGCACTCTCTAGAGTCCTCCTGGCACTTACGTGGCACTGTTCGCAGGGGAGTCGGGAGGGCGGTAGGGGGGGCTGCGAACTCTGCGGTTCAGCCAGTGGTTCGGGTTTCTCCCCGGGTCCTCTTGTGTGGCTCCCCAGTCCCTGCGTCACCCAACACACCATGCCTATTACTAATATTCTGGGGTGTATAACGTTCCTGGTATTTTGGTTCCTCTTTTGGTTATGTCGTATTTTATTCACTTTATTGTTCTGGTACTGTGATTACTACTCACTTATAAGGACATTGGAGAGTGTTCTTTATTTCTTTTTTGTTATTCAGTGTACTTTTTTAAATGTCTTTTTTCATAATATTAAAAAAATTAAAATAATAAAAATATTGTTTTCTCTGCTGCATATGAATTATTATGCAGCCTTTTATCTAGCCAGCAGCTCTTGGCTCCTTTCACATGTTTTCCTCTCCCTCTTTGTCACTTGTTGTAGATGCCTGTTGATTACAGAGTTTATTAGCTATAAGGAGAATTATGAGGTGAGTGATTTTCACTCAGCCTCATAATCTGAGCCGACCTGTGACAATGAAACTGTCACAGGTCGGCTCAGTAGATCGGGAAGTGAGCGAACACATACCGGTGCTCGCTCACTTCTCGATCCTGTGCCGGCAGAGAGCCGTGACAGGGGAGAGACTTGATTCCCCCCTCCCCGCTGGAGGAATGGACGGGGGAGGGGGCGGGTACAGCTGGCTTTGGCTCTAGATAGGCAGGGCCAGCTGTCAATCACGCCGCTGGGTGGATCCAGAGCTACAGCTCGCGGTATACTGAGCTTTGGGTGACGGGAGGACCCTAGTTTGTGTCCTCCCGTTACCCTTAGGAGAACTATGGGGAAAAGCCCTAACCCCATAGTTCTCCTTTAAGGTAACATCTGTTAAAATAATTGAATGAATCAGGGGAGTGAATTATCTCTAAACTAAGGGCTCAGTCTGAACTTTTAATGAAAGAGATCCACTAATTTTCTGGGCGGCTCTTTAGTATACACATAGTGCTGTGGAAATCCTTGCCATATTTTAAAGCAGAACGCACGCTATAAATACATTGGGGGGGATTTATCAAAACTGGAGCAGACAAAATCTGGAGCAGAGTACGAGTACCGATATTTTTTTTCCCGTACTCTCCGATAATGATACCAGAAGTCCCATTAAGGAAGCCGGGCGGTGTGTAATGACTCGCCACCTGGTTTTCTGATTAGCTGATGGAAGCACTTGGTGACCAGGAAGCAGGGAGCTGGCTTTCTGGCCAATCTGGAAGCTGGGGGACGATAATTACTCGCCGACCGGCTGCCTGATTGGCCAGCTTTCCAACCAATCAGGAAGCTGGGT
This sequence comes from Nanorana parkeri, assembly GCF_000935625.1. NCBI lineage: Eukaryota > Metazoa > Chordata > Amphibia > Anura > Dicroglossidae > Nanorana > Nanorana parkeri. Next base: position 200,335 of record NW_017306983.1, on the reverse strand, counting down.
GGCGAGTCATTTCACCCCGCCCAGCTACCTGATTGGCCGGGAAGCCAACCAAGTGATGAGGGAGCATGGAGCCGGCAGCGTGTAATGATACTGGAAGTTTCGGTATCGGCATAGGCATCAGAAGCATTTGATCGAGTATGAGTACTCGCCCAAATACTCAGTATTGGAACCAATACGGATACTAGTATCGGTATTGGTGCACCCCTAATATTAATAATAATACTGTGTTCCAGGCGTTGTGGTGTGCTGAAATGCAGAAGCATGGTGAAATTCGCAATCAATGTCACTGCAGCACACCAGTGCAAATAATCTGTGTTGTGAATGGGCCCTAAATTCTCTTCTGCATGCAGATGAATGGGTACCTTCTGGTCATACTCTGTGGTCAAGCTTAGCCAGACTTCGCAGTGGCCACCAGTCTAAATCTTGTAAATGTGCCAGGCATGTGCTGAGATAAACACTGTGCCGGGCTGGCAGCAGATATGGCCTTTACAGGAAGTATATATTTATATGTACATTTTTACTTCAGAGATACTTACATCAACATTTTGGCAACAGAACAAAAAGAACGGATGGGAATCCAAATCTGATTTTTAACTCTAAAGTGTACCTGCCTTTGTTCACAAGGAGATGTTCTAAAGCCGTGTCTCAGATTTTCTACTGACTCCCAGAGAGTTTTAGCTCTTCCTTGGAGTTGGATGTCTTTACCAGCTATTTATTGAGATATATCAGATATAAATATAATTTCTTTAATTTCATAAGATTCCATTTCTGGAAATCAAATGGAATGAATATGCATATAACTGCAGATAATATACATGTTGTAAAAACACTTCCTGCCAATCCATTTAATAATCCTTTGATGTTAATGTTATTATATATGGTAATCTAGCAACGAAGCTTTTGTTTGCCAAACGCTGTTGTCACGCCGCTCTGCGGGTTAATGGAAAGGATTTGCACTTCTTTTCACATGACTACATCAGACACCGAGCAATGAAAACATTTATTAATGGTATTCTGTAATAATCACATGTTTAACTGTGGGAAAAGCAATTGCTGCCTCTGTCAGATGATCAATAGAATTAATAGGACCTTGAGGTGTATGTCACCTGCACCAAAGATGATGGTGTGAGCCACCATCTATTCATTCACTAGGGGCCACGAAGATTTGTGATTAAATTAAATGTATTTTGTATATTTTATATTAAATATGGTCAGGACTAAAAAATAAAATGCTTATACCGTCAGATAAATATAAATACTTTTCACATTTTGTTATGGTTACAGTGTTGTGTCTACAGAACAGGAAGTGAAGGGAACTTTCCACAAAGGGACACAGAATGCAAATGAAACAAAAGAAATAAAAACTGGCAGGGGTTTTAAAGAAGTTTTAAAGTCTCAGCATATCTTATCCTGTTTTAACATCCTGTTCTCAAAAGGAGTTTACGTCACCCTTAGGAGCTGTAAAGTGGAAGCATATCCTCTCCTGTTATAACATCAGCATTGTAATAGGAATACATACTAGAGTTGTTTTTTGATAATGCAATCAAAGCTTACTTGAAAAAATCCCTTTTATGTAGTGAGAGCGCGTTCCGTCTGCCCATCACTTCCAACAACTTCCTGGATTTCCAGTATGCTTTGCGTCTCTTTCCCCGCTGCTTGATGCGATGCAATCTTGATTTGTCAAATCTACATATCCCATCATGCATTGCTTCCTGCAAGCAATGATAATATTACATTGTTCAGACGTTGAGTTGTAGTTCAGGAAACCGGGAAGTGCCGGGTTACCGGGAATAGTCACAGGGCTGAGTGAAATTGTGTCATTGCATTGAGAAAGTACAGTACATCCTATGGGCATTCTCAATAAGTAAGTGTACAAACTTCTAGATCAATATGGTTATTAGTACAGGAATCGAAGTTATAGAAATTCAATATGGTAATACACATTTATTTTTATTTTTTTTAAATCAAAGTTACTCTATAACCATTCCCTACACTATCCAAAATCAAAAAACATCATGCTGTGATGTATGCAGAAAATACTGTTTTTTAATTGTCAAGGACAATGAAAAAGTAGAATTTATCAAAATGTTTTTATTTGTTTAATAGAATCAGGCAAATCATGAAGATATACACTTACTGGCAACTTTATTAGGTACACCTTGCTAGTACCAGGTTGGACCCCTTTGGTATTCAGAACTGCTTTACTTCTTCGTGGCATTGATTCAACAAGGTGATGTAAACATTCCTTAGAGAGTTTGGTCCATACTGACATGATAGCATCACACTGTTGCTGCAGATTTATCCATGATGCGGAGCTCCACCAGCCTGAACCGTTGATACAAGGCAGGATGGATCCATGTTTTCATGTTGTTTATATCAAATTCTGACCCGACCATCCGAATGTCGCAAAAGAAATGGAAACTCAACAGACCAGGCAATGTTTTTCCAATCTTCTATTTTACAATTTTTGTGAGCCCTTGCAAGCTGTAGCCTCCGTTTCCTGTTCTTAGCTGACGGAAGTGGCACCCGGTGTGGTCTTCTGTGGCTGTAGCCCATCTGATTCAAGGCTTGACGTGTTGTATGTTCCGAGATGCTCTTCTGCATACCTCGGATGTACCGAGTGGTTATTTGAGTTACTTTTGCCTTTCTATCAGCTTGAACCAGTCTGGCCATTCTCCTCTGACCTTTGGCATCAACAAGGTATTCTTGCCCAGAGACCTGCCACTCACTGGATATTTTCTCTTTTTCGGACCATTCCCTGTAAACCCGAGAGATGGTTGTGCATAAAAATCCCAGTAGATCAGCAGTTGCTGAAATACTCAGACCAGCCCGTCTTGCACCAACAACCATGCCACCTTCAAAGTCACTCAAATCACCTTTCTTCCCCATCCTGATGCTCGGTTTGAATGTCAGCAGACCATCTTGACAATGTCTACATGCCTAAATGTATTGAGTTACTGCCATGTGATTGGCTCATTAGATATTTGTGTTAACGAGCAGTTGAAGAGGTGTACCTAATAAAGCGGCCAGTCAGTGTATAACACAAGTTCTTCCTTATTCCTCTTTAAACAAAGCTCATTACTCAGCTGTGACGACACGATTACCAAGCTGAAAAACGCTGCTTCCTCCTTCCTGCTTCCTCTACTGACTCATGACCAACAGTTGCAAAGTAACCATATTGATTGCTGCTGAAGCATTAGTATCACAGACAGCATTATATCTCGAATGACAGCGTTACCATAGTAATGTCATCTAAAGTATTTACTATATCTTTAAAGTAGGATTAAACTCTCAAACTTTTTTCAGTATTGAATCCAGAGCCATAGCTAGCTCCTTTTGCGCCCGAGGCAAGAACAGAAAATTGTGCCCCCCCAACAAACGTGTGCGGTATGTGACATCTTACGAAACTAATGAAAACATTTTTAGTTTCCGAGGGCTTTGGGGAGATAGTAGGGGTCTAAACAGATCCCTGACATTTCCCTTTTGAAATGTGCCGCACCTCTTCTCCCTGCCGAGCCGCGGCTGTGTTGGCTGCCTGGTGCCCCTGTTGCCAATGCCGCCCTGTGCTCACCATGGCAACAGAGGCTGGCCTTTGCTATGCCCCCTCTCAGCTACGCCTGAGGCAAGTGCCTCACTTGCCCCATGGTAGCTACAGCCCTGATTGAATCCACAAAAACCAAATAAATATTATCCAGCAAAGTATTTTGGCCTAAACACTTAGGCTGGGTTTACACCTGGGCGTACTACCGGTATAGGCGCGTTTTTTAGCACGTTTTTTCCTTCAGTGAAACGCGAGTTCGATGCTCATTTTTATACCTCCCTGGTGGTATGATTTTTTAAAATCTTTTTTCTAGCTTTTTTTAAAAATCTTTTATTTTCTAGCTTTTTTTCGGGTTTTTTTTAAACTTTCAAACTTCCCGCCGCTTCCGCCACCCTGCGATGCGGGTGCTCGCAAGGGACGGAACTCGGAAGACGGCAGCGGCCAGAGGACACAGCGGGGATCGCGGACAAGGTAAGTCCTACGCTGTATTGCCGAGTGTGGCTCGGGGTTACCGCTTTGTTAACCCCGAGCCACACTCGGGAATACCAATGGATACACGCGGAAAAACGCCCTAAAAGAAGCTCCTGTACTTGTTTGGGTGTAGGGCGTTTTTCAGTGCGTTTCTACGCGTTGAAATACGCCCAGGTGGGAACCATGCCCATAGGAAATGATGGGATTTCCCTTGCTGAGCGTTTTTCAGCGCTTCGATCAGCGCTGAAAAACGCCCAGGTGTGAACCAGCACTTACAGTCATCATGTTTCAAAACAGCTCCAACTCTCTTAGCTCGGCTTCCCTAAACTTCCTGTCCGGTATAAGATCACCAGGGAGAAAGCAATCTCCAGCAGTCATCTATCTACTAGCTTGGAGGAGAGGGGAGCAGGGGAGTATCTTGCCTTTCTGTGCCTGTATTGTGGAGACACACACATCTTACTAGCACACATAAAGGTGGCTCCATAAGACCCTGCTAGGGAAAAGAGCCACCCTAAAACAGGATATCAGGGCCATTGCTCAGGAGGTCATCTGATTTTGCAGGAAATTAAAACTTTTAAACATCAAGAAGCAGCATCTATTGTAAGTGATTTAATTTGAAATAGCTTTTGACTTTAATATCACTTTAATCCGGGTTCACAATATTTTATATGCAATGACACCGCAATGCACTAAGGCAGGAGTGGGCAACTCCGGCCCCCCAGCTGTGCTTTAACTACAAATCCTAACATGTCTCTACCTCTGGGAGTCATGCCTGTAGCTCTCAGTCTTGCAATGCCTCATGGAACTTGTAGTTCCACAGCAGCTGGAGGGCCAGAGTTGCTCACACCTGCACTAAGGCAATACACCTATGCTGCAGGGCAATGTGCAGGGCCATGTAATTCCGTGCTTTGCCTTTCTAAAAAAGGGTCAGCTGCGGTTTTAGCTGCACTGGAATGCATCGGCAGCCTCTTCACAATGAATGAAATGTCTTAACACAATGCACAAATATGAACCTGCCCTAAATAGGCAGCCCTAAATAATATCCTGCCATGAAAGTCCTTATGAAGCCTCTTCCTGTCACAAGGTGACAACACTGTGTTCCTGTCTCTCAACTGCTCATCATTTGTGGTGAGCACAATGGAGACTACAAGTGGCCATTTCAACACACAGGCAGGGTCTATCGTTGTCACCATCAGGAAGGAGCCCGCAGAAATGCAATGCAGTCAGGGCCGGTGCTAGACTATTTTGCGCCCTAGGCAAGATCAACTACTTGCACCCCCCCTCCCGTGACGCAACACCCAATCCCCCCCTGCACAGCCCCATTCTCCTGCGGGTTAACTTCTGCAGGCGACGGGTGGATGTAATTTAATTTGAAATAGCCAATAGCAGACTAGATATTGAAACCCCACCCACTGAGCAGAGGAACGAACCTGAGAGAGAAAGTTGTCCCTCAGTTACGCTCCTCTGCTCAGTGGGCAGGTGCAATAGCCAGCCTGCTATTGGCTTTTGCAATTTAAAATAGACGGGAGGTGCCATGGGGGGTGAATGGTCTAGGCTGCGCCCTAGGTAGCAGTGCACCCTAGGAAGCAGTGCGCCCTGGGCACTTGCCTAGTTTGCCTAGTGACAGCACCGGCCCTGAATGCAGTCATAGCTGGAGTGCTTGTTTGATGGGAAGAGGCTACAAAGAAGTTGCATGAGATCTACAAACACAACGTATTTTAGTAACATTATTCATTAAAAAATCAGGCATGGCAGTTTAAGAGTTAGCCATGACATTTGGTCTGTATTCACATGGGGCTTGTATGTGTGTTCTGGCATTCCTGCAGTAGGAACCTACAGATTCTTGCGCAGGAATCCCAGTTGTCATTTAAAGAGATGTCACCAGCACACCAAAAAATCCTTTCAGGATAACCATGTGTTCATATAATAAGAACCATGTCAAGTAAAAATGAGCCCTTTCGGGTCCCTTCATCAGGCTTAACATTGACAGAAGTGTACACAGACATTTTAACTAATATAGACATACAAATGTGGAGTGACAGGAATCCCAGGGCTGCCTGTTTAGAAGCGGCTGCTGTACCCATGAAGTTAATTACTGGGTGACAGCCAGGGCCGCATTTCCCACAAGGCCACCGAGGCCCGGCCTCAGGGCAGCAGCGAGTAGAGGGGCAGTAGGGATGTGGAATTCATAACATAAGTAAAAATTAAAATAAATAAGTAAAAAATTATTGAAAAAATAAAAAAGTGGTAAAAAATTATAAAATTGAAAAATGATAAATTATAAAAAAAAGTAAAAGATAATTAGATAAATAAATCACTTGTATGCAGCCTGCAGTTCTGCCATTCTCCATGGGGAGGGGGAGTTGGCGGGTGGGGGGGGGCATTGAGGAATCTGGCCTGGGAGCAGCAGAGAGAGTAAATCCGTCCCTGGTGACAGCAGCCGCATCTGAACGGGCACGCCTGGGATCCGTAGGTTCCTGCTGCAGGAATCCCAGAACGCACATACAACCCAAGTGTGAATACGACTTTACAATATATAATGAAAACACTCACTTCCAATATTTCTGATGCCATGTAACTAAGGTTCTTCAATTAAAATATAAGTTAATCAATGTTTACGCACACCTAATTATCCCGTCGGTGTAATTGGGGACACAACAAATATGTATGCGTGTACGGTGACTGCCATAACCTGTGACTTTATCATTTGAAATGACTGAAATCCCATTTCATAGACAGCCCTTTGATTTTGCATTTCTGCCACATCAAAGGCGACGGGAGCCTCTGCCACAGTAAAGGAATACACATTTACTTGAAAGAAAAACAGATCACAGTGTGCAGACGTAACCCTTCATGAGGAAACTTTCAAAGTGAAGGTATTCCAGGGGAGATTGGGGAGCAGTCGGTTCCTGTGACTGCCGGACTCATCTGAAGTGCAGTCATTATTATTATTATTATACAGGATTTAAGTATACGGGGCCACTGACATGGTGGGTGCTATCCTGTGCTTGGGTCACATATGAGGGACATGGGAGGCATCAAGCTGCATCTCTTCTCATCAGACTAGGGAATGACTACAAATGAGAGTTTTAGTTTTCTGTTATAACAGCAAAAATCTGGAGTTTTCAGGGGAATTTCCCCATTTTGGAGTCAATAGAGAAGGCAAAATTAAAGTGACATTAAAGGATAATTCCCCCCCCCCTCCCCCCAATCTTAATGTCGGCAGTTACCTTAAATGATGTTTCTTAATCCGATTTTCTTCTTCTTTCCGTCCTTTTCAGCCTTCATTCTCTCCAGCGCTGTGGCGGCTGTCCGATCCAGCGCTGACTCCTCTGTCCTTGCTGGCACTTCCGCTCCAGTGGTGTCTGCATGCGGGTGCACGCGTCCATAGGCTTACCTTGCGTCTCCCGGCCGAAAATCCGAACTGCGCATGCACCCGTCCCAAGATGCTTTGCGGCCGGCCCGAGCAGTTTCAGATTTTTGGAGACGGCAGCGCGTGGCGAAGACACAGGTAAGTTGAAACCGCTGTTAACGCGTTTTAAAAAAAACAAAAAACTTTTTGCATATAGATAAATAAAACAAGTAGGTATCTCCCAGAACACCCAATTGCACTAAGTCCAGGGAGGTATATGTAATTATTTATTATCCACTGTTTGTAACTTTTTAGACCAATGAAATGTTTTTAAGCATATTGAGATCATGTAAATAAAATTCTTTATTATACTATTATTTATGACCAGTCATCATGTCTCGTTACCAAGCTAAGCCATGGTATCCCACATTCATCATTGGACACTTTTAAAGCCCCATTATCACCTTGTTTTTTCATGTAACTTTTTGCATATATCTACTGCTTGCTAGCAGTAGATATATGCAAAACAAACCGGAGGGTTTAGAAATGCTGCAAGGGTCTCAAACCTGCGGCCCTCCAGCTGTGGGGGAACTACAAATCCCATGAGGCATTGCAAGATTCTCACAGCCACAAACATGACTCCCAAAAAGAGATGCATCATGGGATTTGTAGTTTCACCACAGCTGGAGGGCCGCAGGTTTGAGACCCCTGCAAGTTTAAGGTGTCTTTTGGTTCTTTCTGAACAGTGTTTTTATATTGAATTTCCATAAGTTCTACCCCACTCCAAATAACAATATTGATCTAGAAGTTTGTAAACATACATATTGATAATGTAATCAAAGGACGGGATGTACAGGACAGGAGAGTATATGCTGGGACTTTACAGCACATTTAAGGATGCACTGGGCTTTAAACAGCTCACGAGGGAGACGGAAACTCCTTTTAAAAGCCGCCGGATTGCCTTGTTATTTATTTTCCTGGCGCCAAGATGGCAGCCTATGTGGTAGTAGCCCCGCCCACATGTATGCTGCCGTGGGCTGGTGCCAAGGAAGGAAATATACCATACATTGTGAGTATGATGGAATTTTCAGTTTTCCTGTTGCCAACGTGGCAGCATACACACAGACGGCGTTACTATAACATGTATGCCGCCCTGAACTGGCACCGATAAAGGAAAATTACGAGGTGAGCATGACAGAATTTTCCATTTTTTTGCAGAAAGTGTAATAAACCCGGAAAGTCACAGTACACAAAGGACAATCGTTCTGAACGGCACCACAACGCACCTTGTCAGCAAGCTCATCATTGTAACGCATGGTAACACAGCGTCCATCTGTGTCTATTCATCTGGACATTTTGGTGCGTTGCTGGCCCGTTCATTAGAATGCGTGGCCTAACCGAGACGCATGTTAAACACGTGAAAAAAAATATGCGCTAACACATGTTTGTTAATGCAATCCACCGGTGTGGTGTCAACCCAACCTATATATTTCTGTATTATGGAGGCAGCCATTGCTGAAGCTCTCCTTCTGTATAATGCTACTTGCCTGGCTGTCATTTCTTTCTCAGCTACAGGTCTTAAAAAATCAGCCCCCATTCACACCTAAGCATAGTGGGAACACGTGACGCACGTTCCCTCACATTCGCGGGCTTTTGTTTCCCATGCTTGTCGCACACCGCCATTGATTTAATTGGGTTGCTGAATGCACGCCAGACGCAGGAAAGTAGTGCATGTAGAATATTCTATGACGTGCGTTCTACGTTCTTTTTTTGTGTGCGTTCATATGCACGAGGAAAAAAAAAATTGCTCTGCTGCGTTTGGGGTGCCATTAACTAGTAATGACAATGCAATCGGCTTCCGCGTTTGTGCGCTTTTCGTGAACACGCATCAAAGCACACACTTTGGTGCGCGTGTGACGCACGTTGATACGCCTAGGCGTGAATGGGGACTTAGCCTCTTATATATTTCAATGTCGGTTCCCTTTCAGAACAAAGCCCAGTTATATCGTCCTTTGATCCAATTATTAGACACTTCCGTGCTACGAAAGGGTTAATGCTAAGACGCCTGTCTTGCGCTCGTCTTCCATTGCCCGCCCACTAGGGGCGGATCACACCTAAGAGGATGACAGGAGCCACGCCCTTCACTACGGTGTAACTCCCGGCCCCGCCCCCTCCCTGTCAATCCTTACGTGTAAGCACCCGCAGGTTCGCGATCTGCCCGGCCCCCGACTGGACACGCCCCGTGGGCGGGGCTCTGTCAGTCAGTGCACGGGCTGCCGGCTCCATGCGCCCCGGGACCCAGCGGAGGAAACATGAGGAGCGGCTGCAGCAGCGGGGCCATCCCGGGCCTCCTTCTGCTGCTGGTGTTGGGGAGCCGGACTGGCAGAGGTAAGGGGCGGAGCGGAGCGGGCGGCATCTTTCGGGGTTTCATCCTCATTGTCCTGTGCCACGACTCGCCCTCCATCACATCCAGGCCGGGCTACATCAGCACCAGCGCTGTGTATCCGATCATCACACCTGGCCTCCTCCTTCCTCATCATGTGTCTTCCTCACTCCTCCATCAGTCTGTCATTGCCTGCTGATTGCACCGACATAGACCCCTGCATGACCCTCCCCTCCCCCCATGT
>NW_017306983.1:177018-190322 GCF_000935625.1 Nanorana parkeri | reverse complement strand
CTCGTCACCAGGTGGACACTCGCCAGCACTTTCCAGGGACACTTGGCTGCTGTGTGTCTGCCGCCGCCGTCAGGATTTCATCAGATGACCACAAAGCCATTCAGATCCAATAATGTTAATGACATCGGCATGCAAACACTGGTCTCTCTAAAGCAAGAAATCGAGAGGCTGCAGCTGCTGAAAATACTAGTCCCTTGGCCATCCCCGGCTCCAACACCTGCAGTATCCATCCATGCACAAGCATGCAGAGAGGAAGGTCGAAACTTCTGATCTGCATGCCTTGCTCTAGGGCAGCTGTTGGCAACCTCGACTCTCCAGCTGTTGTGGAACTACAAGCCCCAAAAGACATTGCAAGACTCTTGACAGTCATCGGCATGACTCCTAGAGGCAGCGGAATGATGGTATTTGTAGTTTCACCACAGCTGGAGTCCTGAGATTGCATACCCCTGCTCTAGAGCAAGTGGCTTCGGAAAGGGATGACGCGTGGCATCAGTGTAACAGCCAGGCAGGTGGCATTTTTAGAAGCAGTGGCAGCGTGTGTATTTCGGTTTCCTTTTTAAATGCTGAGATGTATAAAGGTGAAATGCCCGGAGAGCTGGAACAGATGTCACACATCGTATCTGGCGAGTAGAAAAAAGGCAACGCGGTACGTTCTACCAGTGGTGAAAAAATCATCCGAGGTGGTGAATGTCCTTGAACATTAGAGACTTGGTGACTATGCAGAGTGTACCCCGAGTCATCGGAGTCACCCCAACATATCCATCTGATGGGCAGTGATCACCTTGTTACATCATAATGAACTCTCAGTGATCTCCCCAACACTCCAGTATGTGCTTGTTCCTCTATCACCCCTCACCCGGGTACATCGGTGTGCCCAATTCTTTTATCATGCCAAGTCCGTGCTGTGATCCTAATCAATAATCTTCACTCAATACTAGTCACCTTATCACCTGCAGCACCATCACAAATACCCCCCCCATCCCCCGCAGCATGTCAGTCTTTAGTGAATCATGTTCTGATATCAAAGTGTTCCTGCTTGTACCCATCTCACCCCCGGCCTCATCACTCCACCACCTTCCCGCCACCGGGCCCACTCACTGCTTGGCTCTCTCCCCAGCGCTTCCCCTCTCCCACTACGAGGACAACCAGTTCTAGTGTGCAAACCAACGCTGTATCCCCAGCCTTTATTCTTCTTGAACTCTGTCTGCTTATGCTGGTTTACCATCAGTCCCATCACCAGCAGCATGTCAGTCTTTAGTAAATCATGTTCTCATATCAAAGTGTTCCTGTCTCCATCTCATCAACCCTGCTTGTACCCATCTCACCCCCGGCCTCATCACTCCACCACCTTCCCGCCACCGGGCCCACTCACTGCTTGGCTCTCTCCCCAGCGCTTCCCCCCTCCGACTGCGAGGACAACCAGTTCCAGTGTGCAAACCAACGCTGTATCCCCAGCCTGTGGATCTCTTATCTCTGCTGGAAATGTTCTGCTGATCGGAGGCCAGAGCTGCTGAGCGACCCCTTTGGAAGGATGTGTTTGACAGCTTTACGTGTATGTGCAATGATCAGGGTGGCTGGAGATGGGGAAGTGTTGTGGTCCCCCACTTTCATGTGCCTCAGAAAATAGATTGTGAGCTCTTCTATAAAATGATGCATAAGAGCTACTCGTGACCAGATCGGGAGGAGAGTTCCAGTTCTGGAACATAATCGTAATTGAGTGCATGGTGGAGATAATTGTGATGGGACATGCTATGAAGATTACCATAGAAGGGTCTGGCCGAAGTGTCTTCAGCCACCTCAAGATGCAGAAACACATCCCCAAATCTCAAGGGGGTAGGGGGGTTGGTTACCATTGGCCAATCTCATGTCCACCTGGAATTAGCCAGCATTGATTGGGCATGCTATACCTCCTGCCTCCATGGCCATACACACCTGGCGATGGACCACGTGTTGATACTTTATTGGTGGTCCATTCTTGCCTGCATGTCTGGTTGTCCTCTTTCTTCTATGGGCATCTTAACGGCTTATGCACGCAGGTTCCTGACACTGCGCCAGGAACCATTTCAAATGCTAATAGGCACTGTGTGTACAAAGTGTAGAGCTTTGTTACTATGGATGTGGGTGTCCGTGCCGGACACATCCCAAATGGTGCTTTTTGTGGTACTGATAAAGTTGCCTAGTAATTCATGTGCTGCCATTGCCATCAGTAGGTCTTATAATTTGCAGGGACGCATGCAAAAACAGAACGCACATGAACGCATTGCACATGTTAACTAGCACCATTCAAAAACACATGTTACCCCGGCCTCCAACACAGGTGACATAGCCTCGCCGCTTCCACCTGGGATAGCCGGGTGCTCGCAATCCCACAATCTTGCAATGGGCTGGATTGCATTCTTGCAGGATTTCGAGCTCCTAGGTCTGCAGAAAGGCATGGTGACCTTCCAGCATGTCTTTGGAGTGTGAGGAAACCAGAGTACCCGGAGGAACCCACACAAGCACAGGAAGAACATGCAAACTCTTTTTGCAGATGGTGTCCTGACTGGGATTTGAACCGGGGACCCCCAGTGCTGCAAAGGAAAACTGCTAAGCCACTTTACAAATGGCTTTTTAACACCTTCCTGACCAGCTCAGGCATATGCGGTGGCACGAACGCCTCAAATTTGTTACTTAACAGAGGCAGGCGGGGACAGGCTCCTGATCATGTGATCGCTGTAACTGACGGCCACAGTGATCACATGATCAGGAGCCTGTCCCCGCCTGCCTCTGTTAAGTAACTTTTAAAGGGTTGTCAGCAAGGATTTTTCCTTTTTCGCATGGACATATATGCGTCCACTGTTTTGAGCTTAGTGCGCGCTTCCAACACAGTGACCGACCTGTTGCCGACAGCTACCAGTCCCTGTTTACGCTTGGAAGCCGGGGGCCAGGCTTCAGTTTGGTATGGAAGGTCCGCTTTAAGATGTGACATGAACCTTCTATATTTATCGTCTTATTTGTATAATGAATCCTGGTTATAGGTTGCATTCAATTCATTCACTTCTCCTCTGTATAATCTGGTGTTTTTGTTATGCATGCGATGTGTATATTTGTCTGTGTGTAGTCGTGTGTAAACACACACACACACACACACACACACACACACACACACACACACACTATATGGGAATCTCATTATCCATTAATGTTCATATTGCTGGAAATAATGGCAACAAAGCAGCAACAGGCTGTGCATTGTACAATGGAGCTCTGTGTGGTCCACGCTTGTCATTGTATGGGATGAGGGCTGCTGTCATTGAGGACCTGATGTGTTTATTGATCGCCATGTGCGCTCTCTGTTCTGGCATCTGCCTGTTGAGGACGGCTACACCGCCATGCCGTCAGACTTCCAGCCACTTCTCCTCCGCCGTCTATCAGTGTTTATATCGAATGCACTGGATGCAGCCGCTCTTTATGAATGAACGTTACCACTTATAATCCATTGGCTGTGGCTTGGCATCAGATGTAGTCACATGCTACGGGGGTGACCAGTAGGAATGCAGAGAGGGCGCACACACCCCTGACCCTGTGTACAAGAAGGTGTGGCCTGGATTAACCCTTGCAGGTCTTCCTTTGCCCGACTCTACACTCATGCAGTTGTATTGTGTGTTTACTGCATCATGGCTGCTGTTGTGTATATTTATGGTGCAGATCTGGTATATAAACCTTGAATGGTGCAGCTTGTTCCTGCTCCTAGTATGTCGGTCGGTCTGTCTGCTTTGTATAGAGGTAAACACTGCAGTGTCTGCTTCCATGAGGCAATGAATGCGTGCCTTGCTTTGTCATGCTGTCTAGGCTTTGCCGGCTGTCCCACCACGCCTCCCCGTGACACATCTGTCTGTAATGCTGCCACATATGTAACCAAAGACGTATCGGTGTTGTCACTTCCTCCTCGTGATGCTCCAGGCGAGAGTTCGGGCATTTTTAAAGTGTTGACCTTCCCCCTTTTTTAAAAAAAATTCTTTATGTAAATCTCGCAGAGCAGGTTAACAAACAATCCAATATATAGATCAAAGTGTTGACCTTTTATTTTATTTTCATTGTAACAAATATAAATAACCAGATTTATGGTGATGAAATAGTTATTTAAAAAGACACACCGTGTGCTTACGACAAAAACATTTTAGTCGCAAAGGCCAAAATCTCAATCTAACTGCAAAGTTTTATCTCTTTTTTTGAAGTGTTCTTGGGACATTTTAATGTTTGTGCAAAGCTCCTCAATGCAGGGGGAGGGACCCTGTGTATCACAATTCAAAACAAAACAATTTTCTGAGGAGCGCAACTACCTGTAATTTCCGTGGGTGACACAATGTGCTGAACGATGGATGGGCCGGAGTGTTGGACCGGAGTGAGAGAACAAGGTGTCAGCCGCAGCGGCTCAGCCTGGCCAGCTGAGTTTGTGATGTTGGCTGACACTTTGTTCTCCCACTCCGGTCCGACAGCCACTCTCTCCCCACCTGCCAGCTTTGAACACCTGATCAGACAGACCCTGGAGAGAATCCTGTGAGAGACAGCAGGGCACGGATGCTCACATCCCAACTGTAAGTCACCATTTGTTCCATCTCACAGGGCAAGCCAGATTATGGCTGTCCGCATTCCCAATTGACATGTATTTTCCCTAGCTATGTGTGCCCATCCATCGTTCAGCACATTGGGGTCACCCACGGAAATTACAGGTAGTTGCGCTCCTCAGAAAATTGTTTTGTTTTGAATTACCGAGTGCTGGTGAATCTTGTCCTCTAGGTCGCATTTATAGACATTGAATAAAATGACATCTTGTGACATTTTACTGACGCTATGGCAAAAAGTGCATTGTAGCGCCACATCACACCACCCCTACACAATGCGCATCAGTGGGTGCACATTATACAGATCCAATGCAGGCCCCCTGGTGTGAGTGGGCACTTGCTTATTGTACTGTGTCTATGGAGGAGCAGCATCTATATTTAATATGCGGCTTCAGATTTCAGGCCAGCACAGACAAGAGAGCACGGGAAGTGACACGTTCACTGGCTTGCTGGCAGGATTAACAAGTATTTTTTTGCATGTCTCAAACAGATATGAGGAAGCACTTCCAATGGTATAGATAAACAGTCTAAAAGGGAACGTGTAAGAAAAGTTCATTGTTCGGGTTTACGTCAAAAAAGTAACTAAATGTAATTTTAGACAGAATGACATGAAATACCTTCATCTGTTCTTATATCAGCCTCCTGTGATTCGAGGGGGAAGGGGGTGACTCTGAGCCAATCAGGGCTTAAACCAGTGGTGGGCAAGTCCGGCCCTCCAGCTGTTGTGGAACTACAAGTCCCATGAGGCATTGCAAGTCTGACAGTTACAGGCATAACTCCCAGAGGCAGTGGCATGATGGGATTTGTAGCTAAAGCACAGCTGGAGGGCCGGAGTTGCCCACTCCTGGGTTAAAGGCTTTGCAAAGGGCTGGCCACGTCGCTGTGCACCACTGGAAAGCACTTCAGGGGTGACGGATTGTTAGTTCCCCACTGTGCTCAGTGGTTTCTCCTGCCAACATCTAAGTTACTTCCTGTAAAAATTAACTTGGGGGTCAGCGGGAGGAACCACTGATGACAACGGACACACACACACACACACACACACACACACACACACACGAGCCACACTTTTTGAAGTGTTGGTTTGTAAAGAGATAACGACCAGTGATTACTCATTCATATAAGACAGTAGAAGGGAAATGATCATTCAGAGATCACACTGGCTCGGGCTAGGCAGCTCACAACCAACAGGACTACCCTCCAGTGGGTATCCAAAAAGTTGCTGAGAACACACCAAGAGGTAGAGCCCCACACCAAATGATCGGGGTGCTTCTTGCCGTCCATATGAGCAGTGATCCAGATCCAGTAACATTATTTCTACACACATTAAAGTGGACCTTTACGCTCTCTCACTAAAAATCACATCAGCATTCAGCTCTGCATGCCGATATGAAATCATCTTGCATTCATTGGTTAAATAAACATATTCTTCTTTTACCTACAATTATTGTTTTTCCACTTCCTGGTCCTCTTGGGCATTAGTGATGTAGCCCATTCCAAAGACTTGCATCCTTGCAAGGTTACATCAGCAGAGCATTGCTGGGAAATCTCATCTGTAATCTCATGAGATCTCAGGGAAAGGCATTTTTCCCCCCCGAGATGACGTGCATGGTCACATGTCCTAGTCACATGTGCCAGAGTTCAAGGAAGTAAAGGGAGGTATATTAATCTGCCCTTATTAAAAATGGCCACTCTAAAAAGAATGGGGAGGAAAAGAGAGACCAGGTATGTATGCAAAGAATACAAAGCCGACAATTATCTAGAAGTATGTGTTTGTAGATTGTCATTACTAGACATTTCTAAAGGTGTGTTTGTTGAAATTTTAACCATTTCGCTGACACTGACATATCTCATACGTCGCTGGCAGCGGGCCCCGGACTATGTTTACATATGGGAAGCCGACTTGTCGGCTTTACACTGGAAGCGATTCTGTCGGCTAAGCTGCTGGCAGATTGCTTCCAGGGGTTGGTGTAGTGCGCCTCACCCCCCCAGCCTGACACCTTCCCCTTGCTTCGCTGCCCCTCCTGCGGGCCCGGGACTGGCATCACTAATGTCAGTGGGGAAGGAGACGGGCAAACACTGGAATCCGCTCCCCGCTGAATGGGACTGGAAGCAACGCTGATTGCATCACTTTCGGTCCCTCAACCTTCATTCCTCACCTGCAGAAACCGGGGAAGAAGGTATTGGAGCATGATCTGCACTCCAATAGCTTCTTTAGAGAGAGTAGAAAGGTGACACTAGGGGGTCTAATTGACACCTAATGTCACAATAAAGAAAACCTGTCACCACTAGTATGGCAATTAAGTAAAAAAAAAAGAAAAAATGTAAAAGTACCCCCACAAGCATGCGCAGATTACCGTAAACATGCGTTGGGAGCCCCTACGTATGAAAATGAGTATCGCCGCATGTGCCAGAGAAGGCAATAATTCTTGATCTAATATTCAAGGATATCTGATGACCGGTAGGGCCTTTTAAAGCGTTGCCTATGGACAATTTGGGTTACTGTATTTTGTCGCCGTTTCACAGACGCACGCAATTTTTGGTCTGTACATGTTGGCTGTCTATTTGCTCGTTGTAACCTCATCTTTCCTATTTTACAAAACAAATTGGTATTATATTGTGTTTTTGTGCATTAAAATTAACATAAGTGTATGTTTTACTAACATTTTGGGTTTGATAAAGATATCGTGTGATGTAAGTATTTGCAACTGCCGCCATTTTATTTCTGACAGAATATATATAATGTTTTTAGTGTGTAAGTAATTTTCAGGCCTAAAATGTGGATTATAACGTGTGCAAAAAACGCCTTGGCAGCGAAAGGGTTAAATATGAGGGCGAAGTTCCTCTTTAATATGGGGAAAAGCCTTTTCTGATTCTTGATCACGCCCCGATGAAGTGAGGAGTGCTACTGGCCCCCGAAATGCGTTGGTTGTTTTTAACACGTGAACCTTCTGTCTGTGAATGTCTTTAATAGATAACAGCCAGGCAACTCACATATTTGGAAAGAGCTCGGCAATGGCATGACCTGTATTTCTCTCACTGAACTCATTGTGTGAATGAGGCCCGACTTCTGTTTCACCAGATAGCGCAGTCTACAGGGGAAGGGAATTTACATTCACACTGTCTGTGTTGAATGAACATAATCAGTCTTATTCAAAACAAACAATGTTTTTTTTTTTTCCTGATCTCCGTGGGTATTGCGGGGATGAGATTGAAGTGTTCCCGCAGCTGCGGCATCTCCATACATTTCTAGACCTTTTTATAGAGCGGAGGGAGAGAGGTTACAGAGACGTTACAGTGAATTATTAATGGGAGCGTCGCTCATCCCCTGACTGGATAATGCTAATTGGTGTTGGGCTCGCTGCGTTCTTCATGCTCAGTCCTGACAGTGAATGGAAGTGTTGTGTAGTTACGGATCTGCTGCCTGTGCACTAATACCGACGCAAGGTAAACGCACTTTCATCACGTTCCTGACACCCGGCCTTGTATTTAAACTGCTTTGAAACGGAATAAAAGATTTGCTAATAGGCTAAAAAAAGAACCCAGGAAAACAGAATGGAAGTGATGTTGTCAAAACTGAAATCCAGGCAGAAGAACTTCTTCAATTTAAATATATTCCTTCATCACAAAGGATATTCACATGCGTGGTGGTGATGAAGGAATATATTATTTATATATCTGAGTTTATATATCTGAGTTTGCAAAGGCGTTTGGTGCACACAAAGTAGATTCACCTACTTTGTGTGTACCAAATGCCTTTGCAAACTCGGATATTGCTTCATCATGACATCATCACTGTGCTGCACATAGCCTGAGCGGAGCTGCGGGAGGGACCCAGCAGGCTCCACCCACTACAGAATGGTAGGGATGCACCAATACTGGTATTTCGGTATTGAGTTTGAGTACATATTTTCTTTTCCCCCGTACTCACTGATATCGGAAGTCCCATTTTAAGGAAGCCAGGTGGTGTGTAATGACTCACCACCCGGCTTCCAGATTAGCAGGGAAGCTGTCCCCATGCTTACTGTCACTCACGGCTCCCTGTAGGGATTCCCCCCTCCCCTGTCCGATCCAGCGCTGACTGGCAGAACGGACGGGGCGGGTACAGCTTGCTCTGCCTCTAGATAGGCATAGCCCAGCTGTCAATCACGCAGCTGGGTAGATCTTGACAGTCATTTTGGGATCATGGAACTGTAGGTGACATATGCTTATATTAACTTAAATTCTAAATAAATAACCACACCACACTATTTTATTTGAATTGGCATTAATTGGCCGTTGCATTTTTATTGGATTAAATAATTATATCAAGCTCTAAAAACCCATCAAAATAATCAACCAATAAACTGTTAAAATTCCACCATATTGCCCAGTTTTTGAAACTCGAGCAATATATCACTCAATGGAATAGTCCCCCTCTCCTGAGGTGACAAACCACATAAAAATACCGCGACTAGGGAGGGGGGGAGGGAAGCTTGTAAAACGGGATTCCAACTGGATGCTTCAGTCCTAGCAGCACCTCCTTATATAGGGTAGCTATTTAAACTGCCATACATCCTCGTGGCGATGTTTTCCCGCCAAATTAACGATTTTTCCCGCCGGAAAAATCACCGTTGAATTTTCTTAAAGGGGCAGTGTACTGAAATATAAAAAACATGGAAAAACACAAACCTAACTGATAGTCCCCACATTTCCATGAAAATGGGCATCTAATGGATGCCATTTTAACAGTCCCGGCTGCGGCGGTCTCCGTATACCGCAAGCTGTAGCTGAGCTTTGGGTCACGGGTATACTCCGCTTTGGGTCACGGGAGGACGCTAGTTTGTGTCCTCCCGTGACCCTTAGAACTATGGGGAAAAGCACTGACCCCATAGTTCTCCTTTTTTAAATGAACAAACTGAAGAGAGAAGCTGATTTGGTTGCCATGGGCAACTGCTCCAGTTTCTGTCTGCTCCAGTTTTGATCTCCCCGGTGCCTCTTATGTGTGACTAGTTCTTGGTCATTCGATAGACCGACATAGAACAAATGTTATTTCGGGTTACAGAATGGCTCTGTCCATGCTCTGGAGAAGATGAGCTCAGTTTAGCCCCATTTCTTGCAGCACCTGCTAAAGTATATACTGATATATATCTTTTTTTATATACTTATTTTTAATTTTCACTACAGGACAAAAGGCTTATCTCTTCTATCCCCCTTAAGAGGATTTGCATTGACTTGAATTAAGAATGCTGATAGTTTTCCGTTTAGATAAAGATTTGCCGATTCCATTCTCTATTTATGTAATCCAATTTAATGTGTGCTTTTATAATAACCTTGTTGAATAATTTAATCCAATAGGGATTTAGAAAGTGGCGCACAGCGAACATGTACACCGCACATGTCATTATTGGGACAAAACCTGGCCGGTTTTATCATGCAATTTTTTTTTCTTTCTGTAATCTCGTCCTGCTCCCCATTCTTGAGGTAACTGAGGAACCAGGACAGTAATCTGCATCCAGCGTGTATAAACACAGCCGTGCGTCGCCATGCTGGGGGATAGATTAGAACATTGCAGTTAGTAATTTTAGTGATTCTTAGAATAATTTACAATGAAAGGTGTACTCTAGACCAGCGGCCGCCAACCTTTCGGACCTCATGGGCCACTAAATTCATAATTTTAAATCCCGCGGACCACTAATATGAATTTAAAAAAAAAAAGATTGTGTGGGTGCGCGTGCGTTCTTTCCCGCAGCCTGCTCAGTCCGGGTACTGACGAGATGCCCCGCCTCCTGCAGAGGCCGCACTATACTGAGAGCTGCGCATTCCTCGTGACAGCCACTGCTTTGAGAGGTAGCCCCAGAGCCTCTGCCGCTTCAATGACGGCCCAGCCTACACTGCATCAGAGAGGCCCAGGGACCACCAAAATGTTCTCGCAGACCACTAGTGGTCCACGGACCACCGGTTGGCAACCGCTGCTCTAGACAGACCGGCACATTTATAAATACAGGCAGTCCCGATTTACATCGATCCGACTTGCATACGACTCCTACTTACAAACGCAGGCTAATACTGTACAGCAGGGGTAGTTGTAATGCTACCGCGCTCGTGCCGATAAGGAGCGCCCGCCTTTTTGGGTTTGGTTCGTGGTACTGTCCGTACATTTCAGGAAGTTGGCTCTTTTTAGACATGCAGCCGACGAGTGCCCACCTCTTTTTCCCGGTCACTGTGAGGTTTTTACTGCTGTCTGTATCCTCGTTAGAAAGATTTAATCTCACTTCCTGTACTTGAGATAACAGGAAGTGAGAGGAAATCTACCCCTAGGAAGGGAAAATCTCCTCCTGTAAGAGTCTCGACTGAAGCTTTATCACCAATCCTTGTTTCCACGACAACCCAACATTTTCAAAATCCAATTGTCACAGAGGCAGAAAGTGAAGTGAAATCTTCTAAACACGAGCACACACAACAAAACAAACTTTACAGGGAGTTAACCCTTCCTTATGCTATCCAAAGTTAAAAAAGTTTTTGGCTGGAGTTGCACTTAAAACATTTACCTCTTCCAAATTGCATACAAATTCAACTTAAGAACAAACCTACAGTCCCTATCTTGCTTGTTTTGCCTGTAATTAGAAACATTAAAAATACCAATAAAACACCTTTTTAGAAGTACAAGCCCATCTATATTTCAGGTGTAACCACAGAAAAACCGTGACACAAAGAAGTCTAGTATCAAAAGAATTATTGCTTTGAGTTGTTTTATTTGTTGATCCTGCCAGCAGATCTGTCATTTTTTTCCTTTTCCTGTAACAGGCCATGCTGTCCAGCAAAAGTGCCCATTAAAGAGTATCTACAGACAAAAACTAAAAATAAATCTGTATTTCTATATTGAATTTCCATAAGTTCTATCCCACTCCTAATAATCGTGCAAAGAAATGTGTAAACTCCTAAGAAATGTGTAATCTTAGTGAAGATGCCCATAGGATGGACTTCCTCAATGCACTGACACCATTTCACCTTGTGTCACCACCCTCACAGAGGCAGCATTCTGAACTTCCCACATTGTACCTCATTGCTTGGTGAAAGTGATGGGCAGACGGAAGGCAGCATTAACTACATAAAAGCGATGTAAAAATTTTTTTTTAAGGATGTATCGATACTGTTTTTTCAGTATCTAGTACCGATATTTTTCTCCCGACCAATCGGGAACGGTCGGGAAGCTGACTGCATGCCTCCTCCTCACCAACTGATGAGGGAGCATGGAGCCCGCTTCCCTGCCAACCAGGAAGCCGGGCAGACTCGTCGCCCGGCTTCCTGATACCGGCTGTTCCGCTATAGGCATTGGGAGCATTTGGGCGAGTAGGAGTACTTGCCCAAATACTCGGTATCCGCACCGTTATCGATACTAGTATCGGTGCATACCTAGATTATTTTCAACTAATTTTTGTATTATCAATAACAATTCCAGTATGTATTCCTATTACGATGCTGAAGTTATAACAGGAGAGGATATGCTGCGACTTTACAAAGATTTTAAAGTTACAGGCAGCCCCAGTCTCAGCTGGTAAACAGTCAGTCAACCAGTAAGGGTCAATGCCTGCAGCAGATTGGATGCAAGCACAGGGTGACCACCATCCTGAAGCATTGGGAGCCGGTAGTCACACTACAAAGAAGGCTTTAGAATGAGCAGAAATACTTTTAAGATATTTCTTGGATTTACCTAGAAATAGTTTATATTGGTAGAGGTTCATACCACAGAGTTTGTGTTTGAAGAGGAAGTATATGGCCAAAATAGTCAACAATTAACCTTTATTATTGTTCTCTATGACATAGCAAATCTTTACTTTTTAAGTTCAGGTCTAGTTCAGTGTATCTAAAACATTTTTTGATGCAGGGGAAAAGTGTAAGAACCCATGTCGGCTTTTATTGCTGTCTCTAGCCAAGCTTGGAGGATTCACTCACCATTATCGTCACTAATTAAAATGATGGGATAACCCAAAATGTTTTGTCTCTGGAACAGGCACAGGGGCGGAAATCATTCAGTGCAGACATTTGTTTTGCTGACAGCTGTCTAAGAGGGATTTAATATCCTTTCTGTTACATATCCGGGACAGGAAGTGAAGGGTAACTTCAACAATGGGAAATAGGCAAAAGATAGAGAGAGAGAGACACCTTAACCACTTCAAGACCAGGTGTTTAGACCCCCTTCCTGGCCAGGCCATTTTTCAGTATTCAGCGCTGCGATACTTTGACTGACGTTTATTCCGTCATGCAACGCTGTACTGAAATGAATTTTACACCATTTTTTTGGGGACAGATAGAGCTTTATTTTGGTGGTATTTAATCAACCCGGGGGGTTTTATTTTTTATTATAATTAGGAAAAATTACTGAAAATTTTGAAAAAAAACGTTTTTTTTTTTAACATTATGTTAGGAAACATTTATTATTACCCAGTTTTTTGGTCAAATATAAAAGATCGGGTCACGTCGGTTAAATAGACACCAAACATGTCAAGCTTTAAAATTGCGCGCACCCGCGACATCGCAGAAAACGACCGCAACCAAAATTAGCCATAGGCGACGCTTTAAACGTTTTTACCGCTCATCAGTTTAGTGTTATCAGTGATTGATGGCCCTAGACTTATTGCTCTCACTGCGACGTTCGCGGCGATATGTAACATGTGCGGCGTAATGGGCGCAATCGTCTTTTTTGCACGTATGCGCCCC
>NW_017306983.1:174058-174534 GCF_000935625.1 Nanorana parkeri | reverse complement strand
GTTTTTACCGCTCATCAGTTTAGTGTTATCAGTGATTGATGGCCCTAGACTTATTGCTCTCACTGCGACGTTCGCGGCGATATGTAACATGTGCGGCGTAATGGGCGCAATCGTCTTTTTTGCACGCATGCGCCCCCGACGCATGTATGCATGCGTGCATGTATGGGTGGGGGCAATGTTTTTTTTTAAAATTCTTTTTTGTGTTACTTAAAATTTTTGGGGGGGGACTTTAATTTTTTTTTTCTTTCACTAAACTTTATTGCTATCACATACTGGGGCTAATAAACCCCCCCTATGAGATAGCAAAATATGTGACAGGTCCTCTTTATGGAGACATCAGGGGTGTCAATTTTGGGGCGTCCTAATGTCACCTAGGACGCCCCAAAAGAAGCTGATGAAGCACAGATCTGCTCCATCAGCTTCTTTCCAGCTTCTGAAGCTGGAGAGTGACACAAGAATGGGGAAGTATTATAATA